>NC_081136.1:10464175-10764175 GCF_958295425.1 Solea solea
CACTTCCACATCTCCTCATAACTCCTTTGCACCTCACCCTGACTCCCATCCCTCCATCCCTCTTGTGAAGTCTCTGACTTTCTCTGTTATTTCAGGAGATGCATGCTCTAGAATCAGTTGTAATAGAATGCACTCCTGCTGCATTCACAGTTGGACAACCACCATGCATGTCTTGATATAAGTGCAGTGAAACGATGCTGTTTGCCGCCATCATTATTCTGTGATGATGGAACACTGATTACAGAGAAGTTAGGACCCAAATGGCTCGTAATATGTGATATGGCATTGCATCGGTGCTCACAGGCTGGAAGTCACTAAACATCCCTGAAGATGCCATGTTACCATGTGCCATAATAGATCTGTGGCCCATTTCCCTCAAATCACTATCTCTATACTGTACAGTGATGTGCAATGTCATAGTGCCATACAGCATATATAGCATTCCTTTAGGGGTGGCTTGAGTGAGCTGTGTGTTTATATATAGTCTATATGTGCTGTATATATTCAAATATGTAAATCTATAGAAAGGATCTTGAGTCTATGCTGTTCATTTCTGTGCTGCATGGCTAGAGATGCCTCATCCTCATCCACCATTCTCCTCTGGCTCTTTCCACACTGCATCTGTTGATCCCCCCCCCCCCTCTCTCCTCTTCCCCACTGACTCTCTACTCCTCCCTGCTCTATCTATCTATCTATCTATCTATCTATCTATCTATATATCTATCTATCTATCTACTCATTTCTTTTTCCTTTGGTGGGCATTGTTGAGCTTGAACGTACCAACAGACAAGCGTAACACACTTTCATGTTTCCAGACGGAGGAGCGGGTGGGGGGGGGGAATAGAGAGGAGGACAGAGTCACATCTCAACTGAAAAAACCCAGTGCAAGTGTTTCCTGCATGTGTCTCAGCTGTATGCAAAAACACACACACACACACACACACAGACTTGTATACAATGAAAATCAGGCCTCTGCCTCAAGTCCTTGTCCCTCACTGCTGCGCCCCCTACTGACGACGTATGAAATACCTACTGATGGCTAGAGACAGACTCCCTGAAGACAAAAGACTGAGGGCGGGGTTTAGAGACTGGGCCATCTGTGTGCTGGGGAGAGCTGCTGCTCTGTGTGTGTGTGTGTGTGTGTGTGAGTGTGAGACCCATACAAGGCCTTTATTTGCCTTATGAAAAAGTGGGTAGGCCTGTGAAAATGGCCATAAGATCCCATATCTTCATTGATATGTAACCATTTTATTTTGTTCTCCACTTCCACAGACAAATACAATTTGCGTGTAAAAAAAAATTCATTAACTGCAAAATCAACATAAAAAAAATTCCCATTTCCTTCCTTTATTGTGTCTGTCACTTTAGAAGTGGTAACATTTTGCTTTGCCCCAAACTGTGGTTGCTCATTTAAGTACAGCTCATATAAATAATATGGACATGACCGTAAAAGTTTTTACAGGCCTTTTTTTCACCACAGGCATTTTGACATTATTATAGCAGGAAAACACAGGTGCTACTGATCAAGTGGTGAGGAAGGACAGCAGCGTGACAGTGAACAAAAGTTTAATGGAATTAAGCCGTCATACATTTGACTGACATTTGATCATTCACGCCTGTGCTTTTTATTTTTTATTGTCATGAGAAAGTCTCCACATTTAATACTTTATGTTTTATAAGAAGTGTATGAATATGCTTGTATGAAGAAGTATGTATTATTGATATTTATTTATTGATATTAAATTTATATTTATTGATAAGACCAGTTACTAACAAAGAACCTACAGCAGTCGTCTCTTTTTTACATCACTCATGGAAAAAATGCTCAGCAACAGAAAATCAAATAGACTTTTTGTGATTTATCAATCATCAATAGGGATGAAAAACCTCGTTTCATATTTGATTTTGATTGATTTGTATTGCATTTTCTTACAAAAGCACTGATATTCATGCATGTGGCCCAACAGAAGTAAGTGGCAAATTGTTCTTAGTGTAAACCTCATAATGCACTGGGTCCAGCAGACCCATGAACATTGGCTGGGTTAGAGAAATATATAAGGGTTAAGTTTAACAATGCCAAAATGTTTAATTTTATACCCCACACTGCCATCTTGTGGTCACTTTTACTTATTGCTTCTCAACTTCCTCTGGAGCTGATTTCACCCTTGCTTTTACTATTATTATTATTGTTTAATTTTATACAACAAGCAGGATATGGCTCTGTCTTTGACTGTGAACCCTTATTTTAGAAAAACTGACTCAAATGTTTGTAAGGCGTTACATAAATAATAAATATTCTCCATTTCAATTAAAGGTTTATGTGCTGGTCTCTGTGACCGTGTTCATACCTGGTATTACAATAACAACTCATTCAAGAGCACATGGTCCTCTTGTCTCATGTCCGAGGTCTAAATCTGCTTGGCTTTACACGGATTTCATCCTTTTAAAACCAATTGGGTGCAACTTTGTAAAATTACAAAAGGATGTAATTCATATAAGGTTCCAGTATTTACAGAAAACAGAACATAACCAAGGACAGGACCTCTATGTCCTTCAGGTATTGCAGTGATGAACAGTGCATTTAAATCATAGTGATGTAAGATAAGATAAGATAAGATAGTCCTTTATTTGTCCCACAGTGGAGAAATTTACAATGTTACAGCAGCAGAGACAGTAAATATAAAGATAATAAATAATAAACATGCATTACTGAAAATGTACAATATTTAAAGATATTAACACTAAGACTATAACAAAATGTACATTGTAGACTTTTGCAGAATATACACAGTATGGTCTTGATATTTACAGTATAAATAGACAAAGTTTGAACATGAGAAATTGTATACGAATGAGTGTATTGCACTTACGTAAACAGTATATTGCACGTGGAAGGGAGGAATGAGGAGCCTGGTTATGTGCGGTCTACTGAGAGCAGTGCTTGTTGTACAGTCCAACAGCTGCTAGATGTCATGTGGAGACAGAGACAGACACATGAATCATTCATTCATTAAAACATGTATAGTATAGGAAATTACTGATCTGTTTAAAATAGTATAAGGTGTAATAGTAAAATAGTAGTAGTCCTGAATGTTATATTATGCACATGTTTGTCATCTTTATCTTTATATAACTTTATATAAAGTTTATCTAAACTTAAAAATAAAATAACTTTTATTGAAATAAGATTCAATAAGATTAATATAACGTGTGAATGTGCTCTCAGTGATCACATGATAGTAATAACTGCACTGTATTCTTGCTATCAGAGGTCAGAGGTCAATTCGTAACAACCTGGATATAGCCTGTTTCCTCATTGTCCAAACAAGGAAACCCAACTCGCGCTAAACCGGTGGTGCTTTCACGTGCTGTCGGAAGATTGAGACTAGTCTGAAAGAGATTGTGAAACGTGGTAGCGTGGCCGAGCGGTCTAAGGCGCTGGATTAAGGCTCCAGTCTCTTCGGAGGCGTGGGTTCGAATCCCACCGCTGCCAGACTCATTTTCTGGGGATCTCAAATGTTAATATCTACCTTCTGTATAAAAGGATAATCTAGTCGAGTGACTATTACCAATGTGGTATACATAGATAAATTGTGCTGATTTTGCTTTCTGTGTGCAGTCATGAGGAGATATGTTTACTGTCACTGTGCACAGAGCAGAGAATTATGTCTACGCTTAAGGTTAACGTCATGTGGAGGATATTTTTATTTACTACTTACACATGAAACGATGTAGAAATAAGGCAACAGACTGGGTTAAATAATAATAATAATGATAACAAACAATAGTGGAAACAATAGGTGATCAGAAAAAAACAAAGTGGAGTAAATAAGTCAGGTAGATGGTGAACACACATACACACAAACTTGTTTTTATCTTTTAGTGAGGACACTTATAGATGTAATGCATTCCCTAACCTAAACCCTTACCTTAACCACCCAACAAGTAAGTGCTTAACGCTAACCTTAAAACAAAGCCTTAACCCTGAAAAAGTTGTGGGGCCCAGACAAAATGTCAAAATGACAACATTTTAAAACACGATATGTTACGTGCTTGTCATCTCGTGGACCACTAGGGGTCGCTCACGGACCACCAGTGGTCCGAGGACCACACTTTGAGAAAGGCTGTTTTAGACATTTCCCTGCTCCAACACACCTGATTTACATGGTCAGCTTGTCATCAAGCTCTGCAGAAGCCTGATAACGAACCATTTATTTGAATCAGGTGTGTTGGAGCAAGAAAACCTCTAAAACATCCCAGCCAGTGGGTCCCCAGGCCCAGGTTTGGGCAACACTGCTCTGAACAAGCACGATATGGAGACATAACAATGAACTCACCAGCATACATAAGATGATTAACAAGCCTCACTATACAACCATTCTTACACTTTTGTAGTTCCCTCGACTAATTATCTGTGTATAAATTATGAAAAATTTCACAGAGAGTTTTGGAGAAGAACTAGTTCTACTTACCTACAATTTTACTATCTTACCAGTCTTGTATAAAGTAACTAAAGGTATCAAGTAAAAGTCTTAACGTATACAACATTTACTTTACTGAAGTATCAAAGGTAATTTTCTGATATAAAATGTACTCAAGTTTTAGAAGTAAAAGTAAAAGTAAGGCGTAAGGTACCACTGAGCTCAGTGGTAGGGCGAGTTGTCTTTCAACTGGAAGGTTGTGTTTTCAATTCCTAGCCCTGCTATTCTATACGTGTCCTTGATCAAGTCAACCCCATGTTCCAGCGTGAGTGGGTGAAACTGTAGTGTAAAGACTAGGAAAGCTCTATAAATACAGACCATTATGGTCTGTATTTATATATGGTCTTCTTCTTCAGATTTTATTTGGTAGTAACGAGTAACAAAGACAGTTAGAGGGAATGTCGTGGAGTGAAAGTAAAAGTTGCTAATAATACAAATAACAAAGAAAAGTACAGATATATGAATTGTGTACATGAGTACAGTGTAAAAGTATTTATACTTTATTATATTACGACACTGAATGTTACTATTTTTTGGACTGTATTTTTTTTCCTGTGGGACCTATTTCTAAATATCTTATTCTACTTCTACATACTTTCTTTTATATACTTTATTCACAGCATTTCTACTTGATGCTACTTTGCAAAGCTGAGACGACACTGAGTTCAGCGGATGCCATGACTGGTAATAATGTTGCATTGTTGCGAGTACATGACAATAAAGAATGTTGAAGACGTTTGTGTTAAAGTGAAAGTCTTTAAAGTCTCCCCTCCAGGACAGAGGCGGTTCGCAGAAATCCGAGCTCAGAGTGAACACATGAACGCAGCACAGTTGGATTCGGCGGACTCAGAGCGGAGCAAAGAAAAGGGCAGAGCAGGAGCGGTGATAATTGCAGCCTCGCACCCTTGGCGCCAATCAGACTTACAGAGAAATAAAACAGTGGCCATTTCCATTGATTGTTTTATCAGGTTTGCGCTTAAGCCGCCGCTGCTGCTCCTGTCACAGTCACATTGGTTGGTATTTGTGCCCACCAACATCGTCAGTAGCACACTATCTATCATTGTCATATTAATGTAGCCCATTTCTCTGTGCCCGTAGTCACGATACGATACTCATAACTCGGCAGCGGCAGCAGCAGCACAGGGACAATAGAGGCGTGTTTCTCCTGAGGGGAGCGATAAGACACAGCGGCAAAATGGGGGTGAGTTGTCTCTGTTTGGCTCATGTCTCGTTGCGACAGTGGCGGAATGAACGGTGGGTGATTTGGGGCCAGTGTGATGGTAAAAGAAAGAAAGAGAGAGAGGGGAAATGGAGAGAGACCATGGTGGATTGATGTTGCTCTAGGTGTTGGTTAGCCATTTAGCCGCCTGTGTAGCAACGGCAGACATTAGCATTAGCTCGCATCATGCTTTATTAGGCATTTCCAGCGTTATTAGCGCACTGTCCTGACTCGTGTACACACTGAAATCCCCCGGTGCGACATTCTTTAGCGTGCTAACGGCGTTAGCTCCTTTTGGTGTGCTTTAATAATGACCAGTGCTCGGTTAGCTGTTAATGCTAACGTGCATGTGTGTACATTTGAGTGCGCCGTGTCAGCCCACCTGGTTTTAATACACTCTGGTGATTATTGCACCAACCAGGCCTTTAGTCGTAGTCTGTTTCCCGGTCTTGTAGTTTATCCTCCACTTTCACTCGTGATAAAGCAGTCCACGTGTTTGCTCAGTCCCGGCTCAGACTGCAGCCTCTCTGTGCTTGGTACAAACCTAATGCTCCTAGCTACACTTGGTTTTTCAGTGCATTCCTTCCCATGTTACCTCTCCTGCTCAGGTCTGGATCTAAATGAAGGAATCCAGCTAATTCCTCCATGTCTGTCTCCTGCCATTGTTTGTTCCTGATGCACCAGTCTGGCATTTCTGCACTGAAAACACGTTTCTCCTCATTTCATTAACGTGTTGTGAACAGATGGGGTTTCCCCAAAGCTTGCAAATGCATTTTACTTGTGATTATTTTCAATTTATCTAAAAAGTTTCCATCACATTTTTCTGGATGACAAACTCAAATGCCCCATTTTCTGTGATCAACAATCCACAACTACTAGTCCATATGTGTTGCACAGTCTACGATACCAATAATATTGTAATACAATGATTCTGTCATAATCAATATATTGCAATCAGTGATATAGTGATACATCATGATATCTGTCTTACTGAAGGATCAAAGCATCCGTGAAAAGTTGAAAGTGTGAGTTTTCTTTATTTACAACATGGAGAACCAAGTGCATAAAGTCTATATATTGAACGTGGATCTTTTTAATGTACCTTTCTCCGCCATTATCCTGCTGTAAACATCAAGTAGTGACTCCCGGCGAGTGAAACTGGCAGGGACTGTTTAATTTTGAGCACCTTTTTCATTAATTAAAATATTCATATTTGCCCTGGCATATCATGTATCATATTTCATGAGGAAGGTCAGCGATGTGTCGACAAAAAGACATTTTGATCCATCTCTCTCCACAACAGTGTTTTTTTATAGATGGCAGCAGCATATGGTCACATTTTAGTAAGTAGAACCAGATAATGTTCAGTGTTTGCTTAATAGGTGATCAACCTCACTTTAGTTAAATGTATCTGTTAATTTCTTCCATTGACTTACCATATTATTACCTCCGCCTAGTGCTGGGCATTAAACAATAACTATATCTTCTCGTGATAACCTTTGTGCATATAACGGTTCAATATGTTTATGCATTGCACAAACATTCTGAGATATAACATAGTAAAATGGAATCTTTAAACAAGTTGTTCTTTTCTGTCCATTAAAAAACATTGAAAGTACTCACAATTTACTGGTCTCTTTCACCCAACAGCACAGAATTAGATCAGTATGTCATCATTTGACATTTATCCTGATAATTGTCACTAAAGACTGGTTTGAAAGTATTTTCTTGTGAGTAACATAGCTCAGAAAGTAAAGGTTCAATCAGATTCTAATGAAATTACCTGGAAATGAAGGTTATGGCTCAAGGTGGCTTTTTATTTTTTAAGTAATCGTTGATAAGTCACTCAGATCCTGACCTACATATTGTGATCAATCTATTTAGTTTGTTAAAGTCAAAGTGTACACAATATAAGATGAAAGCTGCTAAATCCAGTTGCAACTTATGTCTGTATTTCTAACTCACCCATGTCGCTATAAAAATGTGATTCTTCCCAATTGCACCATAAATTGCATCAACCATCCTCTACTAACTGCTAGATAAGTGCATCTAATGCAGTAGAACCTATGCTAAAACTTAGACATGTCTCTTGGGTTGAGCTGTTTATGCAGCATAATGTCTTGTTAATTGACAGATTTGCTCTTCACACACTTTTATAAGTGGTTTGTGTGTGATTCAACTTAAGATATAATATAAAATGGTATAATGCAGAGCCAGGAATACTTTTTGTCCTGCAATAGAATGGATTAAATGTAGACTTGAGGATTAAAATGAAATATTCTAAGCAAATTAAATGAATAGATTATGTCAGGGCTTTGTCTCTCTTGGGCTTCTAACATGTTTTTTGTGAGGATTATGAAGTACAGACAAGATTATGTTATTTTCATGTCTTATTGTCTTTCTCTTGTCTTTCTCCAGAGGAAGTCCAACAGAGCAAAGGAGAAGAAAGCCCGGCGTCAGGAGGAGAGGGCAGCTATGGACGCTGTCTGTGCCAAGGTGGACGCAGCCAATAAGGTAACCTGGAAGCAGCTATCATCAGCATTACAGACATTTTACCTCTGCCTTGGAGGCTGTGTTTTTAGTCAGGTTTGTCTGTTTGGTTTTGAATAGTGTAACTAAAAAACAAAATAATTATTTTGATGACATTTCCTGGGGTTGTAGGTTATAGCCCAAGGAAGACATTATTGGATTTTAATGGCTCACCAAGGACAAACGGAAAAATAATTATTCTGGCTGTGTAGTTGTGACAGCTGATTTAAAAAAATAAAAATAAATGCTATCTGTGTTTTCAAATGTCTCACTTTAACGCACCCACCTCTTTTCAGAATTAAAATATCCTCTGTTGCCACTGTGCCCACGCTGCCCTAATTACTCTAACTGATACGCACATGACAGGAAAAGCAGAACACAGTGCCATATGTTTCTCTATGCATAATTAATAAGCAATAATAAATCCGCCCTGTCTAACAGAAGACACAGCTACTGCCGCTCGGTTAGTAAACTGTGCTCGAGCGTTGGCGGAAAACTGAGCCCTTAAACTTGATGCTTCCTCAGTCACACTTCCTCTGAGCAGGTCTGCCTGGCTGTAATGATTTCTGTGTCATTTTGGCTCAAAATGGGGCACTTGATGTTTCATGCTGTTCTCCCTCCCGCCCCTCTGCTCTTTTGAAGAACTAACAGAGGAGTACTGCAACAAGAAATTCTCTGTGTCATATGGTTGGGTTTATTATGCTGTTGCCAAGAGTAACATTTTTTTCACATGGGATTGTTGTTTCAAAAGAGTAAGTGGTGCATTCATTTCTTACAAAAACAGTCAGGATCCTGATCCAGTTATGTTCCACTGAACAAAACCACGAATCAGGGCCGACCAGTAAAATCCTTTTCAAATCAAAAAATGTGCTATTCAATTCTATTTTGAATGTTTTAGCTGATGCGTAAATCAAAAAATGTTGGACAAGGTGCATATCTTTAAAGTTGTTAATGTATTGATGATGCAATATCTGTCAGAAAAATCCTATTTGGATAGTTCCCCAAATCATTTGGCCTGAGAGCACAGGCCCAGAACTCAAACACTAAGCAAGAGGTTGTATTGAAAGTCTTAAGGGCTTTTGACATTGGAAAGTCAAATACTCGATCAACCGCATGGATATATGTCATCAGCATATATTTAAATGTTAAACCAAGTCTAAACTAATTTTTGTTATTTTCTGTTTGTGCTTCTCCACCTGCTGTTTGTGGAAAACAGTGTCATACTTTGTATTTGGACTGGACTTTACAATCCTATACAATTTATAATTGTACATTGCACAGAATTTTCAACAAACTGCAATTCAAAGCTCCAAAATGTGAATTTCGTACAAAGCATAGCAGTGAGGCAGTTGTCATATTTAAAATTTTAACCATGTTTGCATTTATTTAAATAAACGTAACATTGTTACTTATTAACAATATCATCCAACGACATGTGTGCTTTTCTCGTTGGAAGTGGTATAAAGTTTGTTTATTTTTGATTAAATATAACTTGTCACAGATACCACAAGCATGTAAAATGTGAAGAATTTAAAAAAAATTGCAGAATAACAGGGGGAATGATTGCTGAATTGTGCATTGGGGTCCAGTGTCTCCTTATTTGAGAAACACAGTAATCTAGATTATTCATTCTGACTTTGGTTGGATACTTATTATCATGGTTGACTAATTGATAGTTATGTTATTTTCCTGCCTGTGCGAGACAGATAAGGTCATACGAGTCATTTTATAGAATTCAATGTATGAAGACATGGTGATTTCAGGCTAATTTTGTTTCTATGTCTCACAGCTGGATGATCCACTGACTGCCTTCCCAGCTTTCAAGAAATACGACAGAAATGGGTATGCATTGCTTTGTTAGCCTACAAAGGACTTATTCAGTATTTCATGAAATGCATAATTGTTAGATCTGCCACATGGCGGGGACAGTTAATCTGCTGGTGGGATTTCTCTCTGTCTTTCTCCCACTTGGAACACATTTTTTCACACATTTGTGGCGTTACTGACCCTGTAGTCCTCTCTTTCAGGCTGAACCTACAGATAGAGTGTAAGAGAGTGACCACCCTCAACCCACTGTCTGTGGAATGGGCCTTTGAACTCACCAGAGCCAACATGCAGACACTGTAAGGAACCTGTCCTGTCCCCTTGTCTCATTTAGAGGTGTAGTTCAGGAACAAAAAGACACACTCGCGCAGATTTGCACGGTAGATTAGAGCTGGGCAGAAATGCAGACGAGCCAGAAAATCTTGGTTCTCAGCAGAATTATGGAGTGACATCAAACAGGAGCAGGGTAAGATGTGGATGAGTGATTTTCAATGAGTGTGAATGAGCTCAAACTGGAGTTTGACGAAAGAGAGCAGAAGCAATCCAGACATATTTGAAATGGGACAGAGAAATGACTACAGCTCATCATCTTGACTTGTTTTCAGTTTAGCAAAAGGCACATGGCCATTTGAAACTTCAGTGTGTTCCATTCAGAATAGTATAGAACTTTATTGCCCAGCTGGAGCAGGACATTTTTCTTTGTTTGTCGTTATATATATGTGTCCAGCCTACACTCTGTTTAAATTAACTATGTGATTTATTACATTTTGTTTGATGGATAAACATGTAGATGTTGCATTTGTGTCAACCTTCTCTTTTTGTGCTGTGCTGTAGGTATGAGCAGAGCGAGTGGGGGTGGAAGGAGAGGGAAAAGAGAGAGGAGATGAACGACGAGAGGGCATGGTACCTGCTTGCCCGTGATGGCGACTCTGCTCCAGTGGCCTTCTCTCACTTCCGATTTGACGTGGAGTGCGGGGAGGAGGTTTTATATTGGTAAGATGCCAATCGGAGAGTCAGGGCACAGCCATTTTAAGTTTCACCTCTTGTTTTAAACCATCGTCTTGCTTGTCAGCTATGAGGTGCAGTTGGAGAGCAGAGTGCGGAGGAAAGGACTCGGCAAGTTCCTCATCCAGATACTACAGCTTATTGCCAACAGGTAGAAACTGCAGCTATTATTAAATCAGTCTGGGCCTGTGGGAAATTAAGATGACATTTGTATATATTTGAAGCATTTTTTTGTCTTTGACCTCTGAAGCTCGTGTCAGAATGGAAAATTTAGAGTGTTTACATTTTTGATTAGTGGGATGTAGGCAATATAGGATTGAAAATATGTACAAAAGAAAAAGGAGGATATTCACACACCACATCTATGAAACTGTTTGTAAAGAAGCAATGTATATAATGATTGTGACAAGAAAAGCCCGCAGGACACACAAGGAAAATACTTTGGTCATATCCTTGGGTCATGTGAATATGAAGGTAAATGGTGTTTGTTTTTCTGCTCTTCCTGTTCAGTACACAGATGAAGAAAGTGATGCTGACAGTTTTTAAACACAACCATGGGGCTTATCAGTTCTTCAGAGATGCTTTACAGTGAGTATACAGACTCTACAAGACTGGTTTAATGTTAAAAATAAACGCTTATCTTGTATATCACTTTATTAATCACTGAACGGTGTGAGACAAGACAGGACAAATATCTTCTAGGAGTCTTATTAGCGGCCTGTAAATAAGTTATCACGGGGAGACGGAGTGTGACGGAGCCACCAACACAAGAGTGTTGAAAATTGTGAATGAAATATATGATATGGAGCAGTTGACTCATAAAATAATAACTTGATAAGATCAGCGTTGAGAGAAATGTACTTTATTTACATGTCAATGACAGGAGAATAGATCATTTAATATTTTATTGGGATTCACTCCTGGGTCAAATGACTCTGCAGTGACAAAACACAGGACAGAACAACCACATGCAATGGCTATGGTGTTAATAATGACCCCTTTTTAGCTGGTTAATTGAAGTTGTAAGAGGTTTAAGAGTCAGAAAGTAGCTGTGAGTACGTACATGATCTTCATATCCTTCTCATCACACTTTTTTAGGTTTGAGATTGATGAAACCTCACCGAGCATGTCCGGCTGTTGCGGCGACGACTGCTCTTACGAGATCCTGAGCCGGCGGACCAAACACGGCGAGGCCTCGGCGGGACACACCCACGGGGGCGGGCACTGCGGGGGCTGCTGCCACTGAATGGACTTCAGTTACCCCTTTAAGATTGGTTAAAAAGCAAGCAACTTTCGAGGCTGTGTGTGAAAGCTTGAGCTGCCTGCTGATTCTACAAACAGTAATGAGTTTAACCGACGGTCTCTGTGGCTGTTAATGGAGTATGAATGGATGGAGCATGGAATACCTGGCTACAGCTGTTTAACATAGTAGGGTTTGAGATTTGTGCGTCTTAAGTGTATTCCTGCCAAAAGCAGTATGCAGTGTGAGCTTTCACACATGGCTTCTGTTTGTTGTTTCCTACGTCTTGGTTCCGTGTACAAACTATCTTTTTCTCATTCTTAATGATTATTAGTAGTTTCCAGTCAAGAAAAAGCCTTTTACTGATTTCATTTACCACCACAGTCGACCTCATTCCACCTCACTCTCATCTCCTAATGTGCTTTACTGTATCAAATCATTCTGCACTGCTGCTTGGTCGAAAGTAGTAAATGAAGTTGATAAGTGATGCTCAATCCACGATATTGTCACTGAGGGAAAATCGGACTATGTAAAGTTTCCCTGGGATCTCGCACTGAGACTGTTTGCTTGTTTCACTGAATCAGGAATCCCGGGATTAGATCAAGTTCATTTCCCCTAAACGGCGTCAGAAGCCCTGCAATATTTTTAACACAGGTTAATACGCACATATGGCTTGTTACTTATTTTTTTAAAACAAAAGCACTGCCGCAGCTGCACTGTTTTTGAACCATGTTTGTCAGTGAAACTACTGTTACATGATTACAGTACATTATTAGCAGTCGCCCACTTCTCTGTTCAGGTGATAACTATATTAGTGTCTCCCCTGCTTTTATTCTTTTGTAACTTATGAAACAAGACATTCAAGGTTTTCATCATGAGGACTTTTTCTTCCAGTGACTTGAGTTTAAAAAAAAAAATACCTTATTTCTCATTGTCTGTTGCTGTAAATCTGCGTCCAACACAGAAAGTAAACTTTGCTTTAACCCACTCTCATATTTCCTAATTGGAGGTACATGACATGAAACCCTTTTCTGTTTTTCTACAGTATTTTCACACTTTCACACCCTTTTTCAATCAGAAAAAAACCTTTTTCAACCGGAGAAAGTGAAGCCACTTTTCCACACGCTTCATTGTGCCTCTGCGTTCTCCCTTCATCTTATAAAGGTACTAATAGATGACGGCGAACTCATTTAAGTTGAGCTCATCTTTAGTCACTGTTGTACAGTTACATTTCTACTACTTGCCTCTTCGTTCATTTAGTCTCCGAGAGGTACTAATGATGAACAAATCAATGCTGATGCTACTTTGGGTGTATTTAAAATTGCTAAATCAAACCTTCCATCCCTTCTTATATACTTTCATTAGCATGAATGAAAACAATGATTGGTAGAGGCCGCCACTATTCTATTACCATTCAAAGCTGGTGAATGCTTTTGCTGTGGAGGAATGAGCACAGATGAATGGATGAGTCGATTGATGATGGAAGAAATGACAGATCACTGACTGGCATCATCATGGTTGTTACTCCTCTTTACCTCAGTCGTGACATGTTTTCTCAGTCCGTGCTCGTTAGTTTGCATGACAAGATTTAAAAATGAACAACAAAACGAATCGATGACACAGCGGTGATTCGGCTTTTGAGTTGGAGCTGCTTTGTTGGAGCTTTTATCTAAAGTCCTTGTGGTTCTATGAGCCTAGATATTTCATCCAAAAGTTCCACGAACATTTGTGTATGTGAAGGTGGCAGGGCTTGCATGAAATTGAAACGGTAATGTGAGATGCAGCTGAGGATTTTAGACATTGCTCTACTAGTCGAACTAAAAAGGCTGCTGTAACCACTTCAACCTTTTTTGTTCCATATCTGTTTACACAACCTTCAGGGTATTTTCGGACAATTGCAAGTGTTAGTCAGCTGCATTTAGAAGCCCTATGTATAAAAACAAAACAAAACACAACACCCTTTAATTCCAGGACTGTAGTCAATTTGCACAGATTTTGTGTGCCGGCTAGAGGAGGAGGTGGAGGATGTTTTTCTTCTTCTTTACACTACTGTATAGGAGAGGGCCTTAACTAGGTACGCTTTGAAATGTTTGAAAACGGCTCTTATCGTTAAGGTTCAAGTTGAGATTTCTTACAGATCATCACCTGGTTAGTGTGTCAAAAAAGGGCCAGAAATAGAAAGTAGGCTCATTTTGTCAAAAGTTCTTAGCACTCCATTAATGCTGAAATGATCTGTGCTACCTGGGGTGAAGCTTTCTGCTCCTCTCCAGACTTGGTGGAGACAAAATTCGTATAAAGAAAAAAACAAGGAAAATCCAGCATCTGTACACAATGTAATGGTATATCATGCTTGTTTGAACTTAAACCATAAACAACAAAAATGAAACAACATATTGCTTGTTTTAGTTTTAGACAGCCTTCTGATATGTACTGTAGTTCATTTTTGTACTGCATAAATTACAGTAAAAAGGTTGTACATAGTGGTATTTTATCAACTGACTGACGGTCACTCTCTCTTTCTCTCAGGTTAATCAAATATAATCAAACCTCATCTGTATTACTGAGCAGCCATGTTGTCAGTTTTGGCGTTTGCTGGATTGAATTGGCTGCAGCTCTGACCCCGGGTCCAACCAATCACAAATTACTTTGCGTAAAACTGAATCTAGGTTTTTCTTGTTTTAACACAAAGAAAGGGATGGTCCTACAATCCAGGGAGTGATTTTGGTTTATGTTACGATACAGTAAAAGAGACTATGCCTTGGAGATGGGAAATGTCTTGAAAGCAAATGTGAAATAAGGATTGAGCTCACGTAGTTAAGTGCTCAGTGGTTGCATTCAATCCACATGGATGGGCTGTGTTACAAAAAGAGGCTCACTTAAGTGAGCCAAACTTGTTCTGAAGTTGGTGAGTACGTTATTTTAGTAAATGGTGACATACCTTCATAAATCAGATCCTTCTGTTTTCTCTTGTATATAAATATATATAAGCAGTTAATCCATATTCATTTTCATTTCTTGGCCTTTTACTGGTAACCCCCCCCCCCCCCCCCCCCCCCACACACACTTTTTTAAACATGTGAAAAAAAAACCTCCAGGTTTAAGAGTGAGTGTTCAAGTCCTGTCCTTTAACGATAATGAAAAGGAAAACTAAGTCATTCTGCCTTGTCAGTGTTTTATTTGTATGTTACAAATAAAGGAAAGTTGTTTGACTTTTCCAGAGATGCCCTTTCATTTGTACTGTTGTGATTGAGTTTTCATTTTAAAGAGGAATGTATACATAGGCTCTTTCTTTTTAGAATGGAAATAAAAATTAAAACCGTTTGATTCTCAAAACCAAAAAAATGTGAAAACCCCAACCATAATGCAGCCGTTTTAAATTCGTGTTTTTTTCCTTTGAATGGCTGACCCTCTGTATTGTATATTGTATACGTGATGCATAATATTTTAACGAAAGTAAATGGTTTGTTTTAGCCCGGTCTCGGGAGTTTATCTTTTTGTGGAACGTTTGCATCGCTTGCGTATTTGATGGGGGACGCCTTACCGTGTTGCACCGAAGCCGGAAGCCGTTGTTAGATTTGTGGAGGAAAATGTCGTAGCTCACACGGATGAATGGATGCTGTGAAACACTGAGGTGCCTTTGTTTACATCTGTCCACCATGACATGAACGTATAATCCCCACTTCTCGCTCCCGGTGAGTGTATGCAAACGACTGTCGCTATTTTAATTTGTAAACACATTGCTCGGCTAGCTTAGCATGCACTGGTTTGTCATCAACTTCAGAGCATATTCACGTCAGCCGACCTTCTCGGGATTAGCCCACAAAAACTCACCTTCAGCTTTAATCATTTTAGAGTCTGGTAGAAAATGTCGCTTTAATGGAGCTCAGCGGGAATGCTATACCTCTCTGCTAGTTAGCCAAGTGATGATGACCAACTGTGTTTAGTCTCTTTAAAACAAACACTCAAACATCCGGTGTACAGATCAAGGGTGTTCAGCGTGTAGCGCAACATACACTATGTTGAAATACTGTAGTGTATATGGATGAATCATTGATAGCATTTGACTGGTTATGTTTTACATGTCTTCTTGCCGTTCTTTCAGCTGGTCACCATGGCAACACGGATGAAGCTGAAGCTAAAGACTGTGTTTGTGCTGTACTTCATGGTCTCGCTCCTGGGCCTCATCTATGCACTGATGCAGCTTGGTGAGTGGTCAGCTGTGGGCAGTTTACAAACCATGACACGACACATCAGGTCAGTGTGACAGAGTGGAGGGGTTGGGGACAGTTCCCAAACAGTTTTAATGAATCACTAGACTGTCTATGACAATTAGGTCCCGGTTTGACAAAACTAAGCATATAAACTAGGTATGTTTTTGAGCAGCACCTGGTGCAATACAATCTAGGTGTGACTAAAACAGTGAAGTGTCCCTTTTTTTACTATCTTGACAAATAAAAATAAATCCTTCAGAATGTCTAGAATTCAGTGGGTTGAGGGTTAATCTAAAATATCTTAAATTTTCATGGAGAATCTCTCAGAAATGCAAGTCACATTTACCTTAAGTTTCCCCTTAATTCCTGAATCGTAAGCATTGTCAGGAAACTACCTCATCAGCTGTTGTTGACAGTGATTTTGAAATCACAATACATCATTCCTATGATCCAGTAGGGCTGAAAAAATTACTCGATTAATCTGTAAGTAGTAGATTGCTAAATGAATCGTCAGTCAAGTTTTTTTTTAAAGAGTTAGGTTTTCTGATTTTTCAGCTTCTCAAATGAGAATATTTTCTGGTTTCTTGCGCCGTATAACAAAGAGATTATAAAACTTTGGTTTGTGGACATACATTTTAGAACATAATTTCCAGGTTTGAAAAACTCTGATCAACATTTTCTGACATTTTGAAGACCAAGCGATTACTCGATTAATTGAGAAGATATTCAACAGATTAATTCATTATGAAAATGATCGTTTGTATAGATTTAGAATTTATAAAATGCTGTCAAATAAGCTGCTCTGCTTCTATACCCACCTCTGTCTTTGTCTGTTTTTTTGCCCCTGGTGCTTTGTAGGTCAACGCTGTGACTGCACAGAACATGACTTGCCCAAAGACCGTACCATATCCCGGCTGCGGGGGGAGCTGCACCGTCTTCAGGAACAGATGAGGAAGTCTGAAGCTACTAAACAACCCCTGAAACAGGCCGCCAAGCTCTCTCCGCCGACCATCTTTGTCATCACCCCGACTTATGCAAGGTTAGCTTACCTAATTTACCCCGTCTCTGTTATTCCACATCCCCTTCACTCACAAGCTCACCCTCCCTCTGGTTTCTGTTGTCCAGGCTGGTGCAGAAGGCAGAGCTGACCCGTTTGTCCCAGACATTTCTCCATGTTCCTCAGCTCCATTGGATTGTGGTGGAAGACTCGCCTCATAAAACACCTCTGGTGACGGACCTCCTGGTGAAGAGCGGCCTGACCTACACACACTTACACATGCCCACGGCCAAGGACCGCAAACTGCAGGAGGTGGGTACAGACAGGGAAGCTGTTTATGGAAACAAAGGTCACTCTGTCTATATTATTGTTTTAGGTTAGAATCAGACACACTGCTCACTCTCCACGTCAGGGGGATCCCAACTGGCTGAAGCCTCGTGGAGTCGAACAGAGGAACGAGGGTCTACGGTGGCTCAGAGAGGACAGGAGGGCTCAGCCAGGTGGAGACACCCAGGAGGGGGTGATTTACTTTGCTGACGATGATAACACATACAGCTTGCAAGTATTTGAAGAGGTGAGTGTTGCCTATGTCGAGGTTTACTACGCAAATAGTCGTGGAATTGTTTGTGTTGTAGCATCCAGCCAAAGAAAAGGAAAGCCTTGTCTGGTGGTCCAATAGTTTCATTTTAAGTACTTCACAAACCAATGTAAGAACAGAAATAAATATTGACGAGTTATTTATTTACGTGTGTGTTAAATGTCTTTTCATCTCAGATGAGGAGTACCCAGCGAGTGTCTGTGTGGCCTGTGGGGCTGGTTGGAGGGATGAAATACGAGAAGCCGGTGGTTGAAGGAGGAAAGGTTGGTGTTGGTTTTTTTTTGTTCTGGTTTTTTAACTGTGGGACTGAAGGAATTTTGTTTTAGAGAAATGGTAGTCAATTGGCCAAATTACTCAAAGCAAAAGCAATTCAGTGAGTTTTTGAACAAGTGCTTCTGTGGTTGAGGACGAGTATGTGCTTTACAAAAAATCTTAGGGTCCACTACTGGTCAAAATCCCTGCATTGGATGAGGAAAAACCAGCCACTTATAATTGTGTTTGTTAAAAAGATTTCAATTTTATGAATCATGTAGTGGGCTGTGTGTGTCTTTCTGTATGGGGGCGAAATATCTGTTGTACCATTGGAGAAATATGTTTTTGTAATGCTTGTTGTCGACGTGGCTTGAAATGCATCAGCACAACTTAGTCATTTATTTAAAATATGTCAAACGTGGGGATATTCAAGGTTGTGGTATTGGCGTCTAAAAATGATCAATCAAGTCAATGTGTACATTTGATGGTGACCTACAGTATATGCGTGGCTTTGGTTTGCTTCTTCTCAGGTGGTTCGCTTCCACACCGGCTGGCGTCCTAGTCGCCCTTTCCCGATGGACATGGCCGGATTTGCCGTGTCCCTCAAACTGGTCATGGCCAATCCAGAGGCGTGTTTTGATGGAGAGGCACCCATGGGCTTCTTAGAAAGCAGCCTTCTTCAGGGATTGGTTACCATGGATGAACTGGAGCCCAAAGCAGACAATTGCTCAAAAGTATTAGTCGCCAAATTCGTTAAAGTTCCAAAAAAACTGTGTATTCATTTCCTCGCAACAGTTAGTATTCAATCACGTGTCCATCAAAATGTGTATTTATGTTTTGCAGGTGCTGGTGTGGCACACGAGGACAGAGAAGCCGAAGATGAAGAGAGAGGAAGCTCTACAGGCTCAGGGAATTGGTTCAGACCCTGTTGTGGAGGTCTGAGGAATACACACACACACACACACACACACACACAGACACACACCACATGTATTGAAAATCATATTCTGCTGTTAAATTCTGCATATTATGCAACTTTACCTTGTACAGTCTGTAAAACAGAAAAATATCTGACATCTAAATAGATTTTTTTTTGCTGTCATGTAGTAAATGTGTGAGTCTGTGTACATACCGAGTGTGTGTTGTAACTGTACTGACGATGCTTGTGTACATATACATATATATATATATATAAGGTTTTTTGTTATGTTTTAGCAGTACAAGTTCAAACAGTTGCCTGATGGGGGCAGCAGTTGTAAATTTTTTCTTGCAGAGCTATGCAGCTGTACCACCAGTACATGTCTGCTTAAAGGTTCAGTGTGTAAAATGTTAGGTTCCACTTCAAGTTCTTTCATTCAAGTTCCCCAGAATGAGCCTTTTATTTTTTTTATTTATATCAGAAGCCAGGTTCGGTTTAGAGAGGACACCACTTTGGACCATCATGATTTTGCAGTAGCCCACAGTGGACAAGCTAACTGAAGGCTACATAGGTTCTCCAACACACTTGTGACGTATATTCAGCTGCAACTTCACCAATAAATGTTGCTTTTTAAATGGGAGTAATAGGCCGTGTCATTACAGTCTTGGATATGGTTGTACATATAGTGAAAAAAGGAAATTCTGAAGTATTGCATGTGACACCATGTCATACTTCAGCTCCTGCTGCTCCTGCTGCTGCTCAATTCTCAGCTTCATCTTGTCAGAGTTACCATGGAGCACTTCCTTCATGCATGGCCTCTACTGTTATGAGATGAGTATCTGTAAAGTCCATATTCAGCCATATAGATGCTAGTGTCACCACATTTCACAATCAGAAGCATGGAAAAAGTATTATCACACCAAGGTGCTTTTTTGTTTTTCGCAGCTGCACAAACAAAACAAGGAACAAATCCCGAGTAATTAGTCACTGCCTTGTTTTCTTTATGATGCTCTCATACACCTGTTACAAACACGATGCTGCAATGCAGACAGGGCAACGATCCCACACCCAGTGTAGCGTCAGTGTTACCGCTGTTGTGTCATGTAATAGTTTCATAGCACAGCCGTGCGTTTGAACATGGTTTCAGCATAAACACAGACGTGTGTGTGTGTGTGTGTGTGTGTGTGTGTGTGCGTGTGCACATTCCGTGATGCTTTTTGGGTTCATACCGGTCGCAGAGTCCATTTTAGGACAGCATCGCCGATGCTTACATGAATACTTCATGCAATAAGGGAACAGAAAACATGCTGTCCGTGTTATATTTACACAGAGGAAAAAAACTTGAATTAGCCTTTAATGGCCTCGCAGTATTTCAAGACTATATTTGAAAATCAAAGCTTTAAATATAAATTAAACTGTTCTGTGTGCCCTTGATTATCTGTCATGATTTAAAACAAAAATAATAATAATTGCTACTCATCGACTGTTGTATGATACTGTAAAAACAGCTGGTGCCTGCTTATGTATAATTAGTGCCTGTAAGTCACTTCTCTACTGGTGTATAATGTATTTATTATTACTGTAATGTTGTTGTAATGATTGTATTATGTGATCCTGTCTGTCCCTGGTCTTGAGAATAAACAAGTTCAAGTGATTTGTCTTTGTCTGTTTTCAGATATTGAACTTTCCTTAAGAGTGTGAGCGGGTGAAACTGAGTGGAAACAGGTACTTTGTGATAATACTGTAACCACACACACACACACACTGTCCAGTTTAATAATAATAATAATCAATTTATTATAAGACGATCATGTAGTGATACATCACGATATCTGTCTAACTGAAGAAAACAAACAGTAGTGTGTACTAAGCTGCAGAATCTGGCTCAGACTATCGAAGCTTCACAGGTTTTCCATTCACATTACAAAAGCTTCCTCCACCTTCCCTTATGAAAAGATCATTTCAATTTTGACATAAAAGCGAAAGCGGATGATAAGCAAGAGCAAACATTGACCTCTCTGTGCCACTGCAGATGAAATGTGAGCAGGTCTAACTCTTACACTGAAGTGTGTCTTCAGTACATTTTATAGTCTGATATCATCTGAAATGTTCATTTATGTCTCGTCTGTGTCCTCCGCCAGAGGACAGCACACCTGTTCTCTGTCTGACTGTGTCAGGTCACACATCTCATTACCCCGAGGCAGCGATGGGATGTAACAGACTTCATTTCTCTCTGCCCGATTGTCTGAATCAGTGCTTGTCGTGTAACTACAGAGAGCACAGCTTGTCCACACTCGTCAGTGACCATGGCAACCTGCTCCCAGCGTCCGGTTCTGTCATCGGTGATTATCCACACAGGTGGGGATTCTCCAAACCTCAACACAGCTGAGGTTTTCTTTTTTTCACAGGCCTCAGGTGATTGGCAGCTGTTACACCCTCTCTGTAGGGAAGTCGCCCGCTCTGTGGCTATATATGGACAGGCAGGGAGGGGTGAGCTCACCTCATCACACAACACACGCTCCCACTGTAAAGATGAATGAGCACAGGGGGCTGACTAATGGGTGGAAGTCAGTGATTCACACACATACAGTCACCTGTATACATGCAACTGTCATCATCTACACTGTCATGCTTTCATTCATACATAACATATAGGATAATATGTCTGTGTGCACACTTCTTTAACCTCCTCAGGACCAAACACTGACCTTCTCACAACCAGTAGTCCCAATTCAGACCAAAACCTGGTCCTATTGAGTCAGAACCTATTTATCTGAGGAGCTTAGGGCTCAGCTGTTAAGTTAATGTTAGGGTTTTTCATATTTACTGGTTGTGTTTTTTTCAGAGGGCTGTTCAAATGAATGGAAGTCACACAATAACAGCGTGCACACACACACACACACACACACACACCCTGTCCCACCCAGACAGTGTTTAATATCCAAACACTGACATACCCTTCGGTGACCAGTCATTTTTATCTACATACACTCATACTTTCCATTAGGCTGTGTTTTAGGAGTGTTTATGAATTGAACTGATTCCCACATGTACAGTAACTAAGGCCTGTGTGTGTGTGTGTGTGTGTGTGTGTGTCTGTGTGTTGAAGGTGGTACCCACATGGACATTCATGGTTAATGACTGATAGCTGCTGATATCAGAGAGGAGACTGTTGGTTTGCTGTTGGTTGTACATTTGGAAATTCTTCTTGGGTATACACGTCTGTGTGTGTACACTGTCAATTCTTTTCCATTTCATAGACTTAAACTGTAAAATTCATTTTTTGCAGGCTTTAAATGCTTTAAATGCAATAGTTTACAATACAATACCATATTTCTTGTGTACATTTAACAGAATATGTGTGGCTACTATGGTGGAAATTTTTTATTATAAATAATGTATTCATATGAGAAAATACAGCTAAATTACAGTAATATATGGCATGACGGAAGTTACAGTTGCCTGCTGTCAATTTACATTACTGTACTATGTGATGATGCAGTAAACTACTGAAATATAGGACACATAGAAAACAGTCATTTGCTGTGAATGTACAGTAATGCAACTAGTAGCTAGGAATGTATCGCAAACATACAGTCAAATATTTGACGGTATACGTGTGTGTGGAGTCACACAGTTAACTTTAAGTTGGTGTGTATTTTTAGTACGCAAATAAAAGGTGTGTAAGAAACAACGAGTCTGAAGAAGAAACAAAGACAAAGTCATTGATAGTGAGAGTTGTTCACCGTGTGTGCGTGTCTGTGTGTGTGTGCGTGTGCGTGTGCGTGTGTGCGTGTGCGTGTGGGGACGACAGAAGTGCAGGTTTGGGCAGGGTCAACATGTGACGTTGTGTGTTAGGGGAGTATCTTGAGCTTCCAGCTCTCAGTCATTCACTCAGACTCTCACACACACACACACACACACACAGAGAGCGGGATAGGAGACAACAGCAAAGCATCAGGTAAGACTTGCACCTCATTATCTAAGAAATCTTCATGTTTCTCCTCGTTACACTTCACTACACTTATTTTGTGTAAGAAGTTACTTTATGAAGGAAGAGAAACCAGTTCTCTTCTTCTCCTTTTTCCTTCTTACAGCAATGTTCCTGTTCACTGATGTATTAATAATAATAAGCTGATTTGCTTTCTCTACATTCTCAGCATTCCTTTCTTTTTTCTCTTTTCTCTTGATTAGTTACATTCGTCTTCAGCCCGACTGTATAATCTGTTCCAAACCTTATGTGAAGTGACACCTGCAACATCCACACCATAATACTACTTTTTTTTTTACTGTGTAGCAAAGTTAAATCTAAAATGGTCACTGGTGACATCTGTCTCCCTGGTTTCCGTCTTTGTGCTTAACAAAGCAAACAGCCGGTGAACATAACTTTATGTAAAGCTAAAGATATTTTAGTGTCTCATCTTGGAAAGTTAAAAAATAATCATTTAATGGGAGTTTTCATTGTTGCTTGTGTCTTGCTTTTAAAAATGGACCCTATGGTGTACAGAGAAGGTAGTTCAGGGATGTTACAACAACAAAAGAGGCATCACCTTGGCAATGGTTTATAATGAAATGTAGAAACATGAAAGGGTTTATAGTCGGGATGCACAATATCGGTATCGGTATTATTGGATGTCTGCAAACATGCCAACATCCTCTGATCAGTAGGCTGCTACCTCCTTCACTTAAAACCTTTACCGTACATGTTGTCCCATCATTCTTATTAATACAGACAGGAGTGAGGCAGACTTTAGCACTGAGAGATAGTCATCACGATGGTGTTGCTTTTGTCAGCCATTCAGCATCCAACAAGTTCGATAAGTGCCAAAGTCTGACTCTCTGTGTGCGTGTGCTTATCTTCAGCTCAAGTACATGCACGTCCTCATCCTTGACATCCAGATATCAGCATCACAACCCTGACACACACGTTTACACACCAATAGTGGCTGTGATGCACAGCAGACTGTCCACACACATGAAGCAGACAGTTGCACGCACATGTGTTTGATTGATCATCTTTTGGTCTCCTTTTAACCTCCCTGAACTTTGAGTCAAATGGAATGTCCTCACCGCCGAGATGAAATGATTAAACTCAGAAAAGCCAAAAGGTGAGGGTGAGAGCAGGGTTATGTAATGGTATTAAATTAATCGCATCACTTCTCTTGCAGAGATAACAAAGAAGAAAAGGTGCACGAGAAGTCAAATTAAAGAAGATGGCAATCGGCAAGAATTCCAGGAAAAGCTCGTCCAGAAGCTCAATCCGGGCTCCAAAGTTTCTGGATAAATCCAGCGGCTTCTACGGTCGCCTGGATGAGCCTGAAACCACCACAGGAGGAGAAGAGGTGAAGGGAAATCATGTAGAGGACAGAGGGAATGGCATAGAAGACGCTAACACAGAGAGGAGAGTGAGTACCACAGCCCCAGGTGTGGTGCACAGTTCTGGGTCGAATGAGGACGAGGAGGATGAGGCATTTGATTTCAATGAGGGGTCGATTGAGGATGATGGTGAGACTCTCCTGAGCAGGAAACCCAATCGCCTCAGCAGCAAGTGGAAGAGAAGCTCCAGGAGGAAACAGAAGGACCGGAAGGTCATGGAGGATTCAGCCCAGGATGAGAGACCCGGTCTAGGCATGGAGAGTCCTGCTGAGCCCCAGGCACTGGAGGCCACCGCGGTGATAACTGAGGTAGAGGTGGAGAAACTGAAGAGGATGGAGGAAGAAAACGAAAAGGTGGGAAGAGGAAAGGAGCCTGCACTTGTTCACTTTCAGGTACGGGAGGATAAGGATGACCAAGTCCTCATTAGGGACAAGAAAAGGGCAAGAGAAGAAAAGGGAGAAGAGGAGAGGAGGATGGAGAGAGAGCAGGAGGAGGGAATGAAAATGCTGAAGAGGACTACGATGAGGAATTACCGCAAGGTGAGAGAAAACACGGACACACAATAACCAGCGTATTGTGAAAAACACTCCTATTAACTTGCACATTCCACGTTAAGCTTCACCCACCTGGTTAAACGTTAATCCTCTGGAGGTTACATAATCTGGTGGTCAGACGTTGTGGAACAGAGGGTAAAGTTCTTTGGCTATATCCTCTACACACTGGGCTATTAATCACCCTGGAAACCATAACATTACCTCAGGAACACACTGCCTCAAGGGTCAAGGTACAGCAGCCAGTGGTCCATGTCACCAGCATATTACCTCATTACTAATTACCTAATTACCCAGTAGGAGTTTTTCCCTTATGTCACCTTTAAATGGGATGGAAATCAAATGGATTTTCTGTTGTCATTGAAACACGTGCACAGAGGTGACATTCCTGGGCCTCATGTGTCTTGAAGTATGGCAGCGGTGACTCGCCTACTAAACCCACATCATGAAAACATTCCAGTGCTGTTAACGAATCAGCTCATGGTCTGACCTCCTGCTCCATTAGAGCACAACCAGTGGTGTAATGTAATGAAGTACAAATACTTTTTTACTGTGCTTAAGTACAACATTCATGTATCTGTATTTTTTAGCAACTTTTGCTGTCCCCTAACTGTCTTTGTTACTCATTACAACCAAATAAAATCAGAAGAGGAAGACATGGTTATGGTCTGTATTTATAGACACGCTTACAGGGCCAGGAATTAAACCCACAACCTTCCAGCTGGAAGACAACTCACCTGACCACTGAGCTACCATGGCTCAATCCTTGCTGCTCACTTTTTTTTTTTTAATACTTTTACTTCTAAAACTTAAGTACATTTTATATCAGAAAATGACTTGTGATACTTAAGTACAGTAAATGTCATATACTTTAAGACTTTTACTTATAATATTATAAAAAGTGATTTCAACTTCTGCCAAAGTCATTTTCTGGTAAGATACTTTTACAAATATCAAATATCCCTTGTAGGTACTTTATATAAGACTGAGGACAGCCACTGCTTACGTTTGTCTTTTGAGAGTAGTTAGGATACTGCATATTATAATGAAAATTTAAATATTTTGCTTTTTTAAACCTTTTTAATGCTGGTTTGCATCTCCAGGTCATTAAATAGCTTTCAAATACACCAACTGTTTTTTTATTCGATTACACTGCCTCCACCCAGTGCACTGAAGGTTCTGTCAATAACAAATGAAGGATGAATGAATATTTACACAAGTTAAAATGTAAACAGCTCTTTCAAGGGAATTCAATGAAACTAGGAATCCAGTGCAAAGTGCAGTGAAAGAGTCTCCAAACCTTCAAGTACAAGACTGATTCTTTCCAGCAAATTATTGTTCTTAGGAAAAGTAAAAAGTCATTTTTCTTCAGCTGTAGGTGCTAACCATCACCCACTTGTTTCCTCCATCAGACCTTGGACCGAGCCTTGCGTCGCGGCTGGGAGGCTTTCATCACCAACCTCTACAGTGTCACGCTCACACCAGTGACTCCCTCCTCGCCACCTTCCCCTTCTTTAAAAAAGAAGCAACAGCACAACTCAGTATTAGCCGAGTTCCGGTAGAACCGGGCCCTTTTTTAATATTTGCTTTGTTCAAATCATGATTTATGTTGAATCTGTGAGGACTTTTACAGCCACATATGTGTGTGTGTCATGCATTCGGCCTCAGCGAACATTAATTATTTATGTTACTTCCTGAGTCTTAATTACTCGACATTAGATTCGCTGCCTTTTCATTTAACAGTGTTTTCATGTACAAACAGGAGCTGTGGGAGCTAAGTAAGTTGATTTTACATTGAAGTCTATGAGACTGGTTTGAACTTCAAAAGCAGCCTTTATATGACGGAGTTCAACTAAACCTGGTTCCCTCCTTCTATGTCACTAATTTCAGATTTCAGTGTAAGAATGTCTTAACATCTTAAATCCAGTTCACTATTAAAACCTCCTTTGGTTTAGCACAATGAAACTAGTGATGTGTTGATGTGTAAACAAAGGCAATGGGACATTGTGGACGTTTGTTCTGGTGATATTCACATATCTGTGAGGTGATCACTGCCGTTAATCAGTAATCGACTGTGGTTAATGAGACATGGACAAACACACTCATGCACACAGAATGTCTGTGTCTAGACTCTCATATTAAAATGAATAAGAGTAAGAATTTAAGTTTTCACCAACTCTACCAAGTTTTCCCCCCATGTGTGCACTCAGAAGTACACATGTGATGTCAGGTAGAGCCTGACAGTGTTTGCTCTCATAGCTCTGAGTGTGTTCCAGTGAAGGTTATTTAACCTGAAGGAGCAATGTATGATGGAGAATGAAAGAGCCTTTTTTTGTTTTTGTTTTTATGCATTCATAAATTCTGATTTAAAAACCAACCAACATGTCAAACAGAATTTGTAAAGTATTAATGGCCATTGTTTAATAAAGCAACCATGTTTACAATACACCTGTCGTAATGTCCTGCTATTCCTGCTATGCAATTAGTAGGTCACATAAAATAAGTGATCTTTTTAATGACTTCTTTTTAAAAAAACGTGAATCAGGGGTTGAAATGTCACAACACAGAATCATAACATGGTGGACAGTTGTCATAATTAAAGCCTTGAGAAATAGACCAGGCTCAAAGTTGCCCAGGAGTTAATGTGTTATCCTCGTGTTATCCTCAAATCTAAATAACACCATTAATCCTTAGGGTTAATTTGACCCCAGTAGTTTGAACCTCAAGGAAATCATTATAATTAAAACGATTTCTCAAGTTTATGTGTCAGGTATTTTAAGTGTCTCAGTTGACTACCTATATAGACCTTTAAATAAAAATATAAAACAAACCCAGAGTACCTGAAAAATATGAAAATCCCCGTACAATGTCACTGATTCACCTAAAGTTGGAAAGTCACAAGTAGAACACAGAGGACCAACACTGCCCCCTCGTGGACGAAGGAAATGATTACGTTTTTTAACGGAAGTGACGCAGAAAATAAACTTTAAACGATTGTGTCTTCAGTGCGACATTTTCACTCTGCAAACAACGAGTTTAAGATTTAAAAACGATTTATTTCTTAATTATAATCAACCCAAATTTGCTTGAAATTCGTGAAAAGAAACGTTAGCGCCGTTTTCACATTTTGGTTAAGCAGGTGGGAGGAGTCAGCCGGACATAAAAGACAGGCGGACCCACTGTTTCGTTCACTTCCTTCTCTGGTCTGAACGAGGTAAGAACTTGTGCCTACTTCTCTTTAATTACTTTTAAACTCGGGAACAAGGATATTGTTCAAGTAACCCAGTTGTCTTAAATATAGTATGTGTCAAAGGTTCAGCATGTTTTTACTGTTTAAAGTTAATATGTGTTTATTGAGTTGCACCTAGCCACAGCTTGGGTGTAACGTCTGCCAGAACTGAGCTCAATCCTTAACCATCCACCTTATACGCGCTTAAATTATTTTTATTCATTATGTTCACAAGAATCTTATCGTGTTTTCTCCATGTTTTGTTTGCTATTTGTTGGCAAATAATAACTGAGCTCGTGTATGACTCGATAGTAATGGCCGCTGTTCGTGTGGCGCTTGTGCAAACCTGTGTCTCTCAATGATGATACTTTTCACAGACCTGAACTGATTGACTGTGATTGTACTTTTCTATTTCTGATGTGAGACGCTTTTAAAATGCAACCGTGCTGTGAAATGCCGGTCCGTGCACGTTGCATACACACGTGCTGCAGTCACGTGTTGGCCCTTACGTGCAGCAACATGCTAATATGATGTTCTCTGCTTCTTTCATTTCCTAGATGAACGATCCAGACACCATGTGCCTTAAAAGTAAGTATACCAGGAGGCCATTTTACACAGCGAGATGTGCATGAGTTATATGTTCATCATCGATGTGGGGGACTGGGTGAGGTGTGCATAGGCCTAAAAGTCAATTTTGGGTTTTCCTTAATCTTCAAATTCATAAATATTTTTGTGCATTGGGGCACATGGAGTTTCTTGACAAACTTTAGACTTCAAATGTAACATTTCTAACGGATCAATAGAATAGTGACTTATTGCCGCACTCTTAAAGTCATTAGACAAAAGTCCCCTTCGCCAAAATGTTAAACTTTCAGATTGTTTCCTGCATAAATCTCAGGAATATCAGTCCTGATCAAAACTAAAATGCTGAGTAAGTATCAGTACTTTAAATTCCACGTTGATACTTATGAAAACCACACAAATGAGTTGCATGGAGAATCACAGGTTTTATAACTGACATCAAGTAATCAAACTGGCATTTAAGGGGGTAAAATCTGAGTTGTTTTTTTGTAGAAATAATGAGGCTAATGTTTTTGGAACTGGACATTTTGTCATGACTTCAGAGTGCAGTAGACTAAACTGACACATTACATTATTAAATGATGAATACAGATTTTATTTTCACATTATTTAATAAAACTACATTTGTTTTTGATGACTTGTGTCGAAGTTGTCATTTGCCAGTTAAAAGAAGTGCAGAAGTTTAAGGGCGTTGACCATATCGGTGTAAGGCTCAGTCACTGGTCAATAAATTGAACTAGTCTGTGCTTTGTCTCATGATATTGCAATATCATGTCTCATATTCCTTAAGATAACGGAATGGCCATGTGTTCCCATGCCTTGTTTGATATCATGTAGATGCAGCCTCATGCTACAGTGATGTACTACTTGAACTCTCTCACTGAAAATCATTGAGGAAATTTATTTTATCAAACCTCTGAGTAGCATGAAGCTGTCTGACTTAACAAGTGAGTTGGTTTAACTACATGAAATGCTCAGTCTTTTTTTTTCTTTCTTGTCCAGGCTCAAGAAAAAGAGCATGGCAGGACTCTACAGAATCTTGGGTAAGAACAGTCATTTTTATTAACATTTCCTTAAGATCAGCCTTTGATTGGCTCCATTTAGGGGCTCTGTGCTGCTGTGATGATACTCTGAACTCTCTCTTACTGAATCAGCCTTTGAAGAAACCTCTTTACCAGATTCTGAGTAGCTAAGGGCTCTCTCTTTGTGTCTCAAAGAGAAATAACTCCATAAGGGAATACGGAGTTCATTCTGAAGTTTGTCATTTTAGACAAATCAATAATAGAGCACTGATTTTCCTGTTTACTGTCTGTAGGTCAGTCGGCAGTGCTCCTTCACATGACTCGGTACCTGGAAATCACACCAAGGTGAGATGTTTATTAAATACTGATAAGTTAATAAAAATGGGTGTAAACATGATGATTCTTATTAAAGACAAGCATATGCCTGACTAAAGTGATGCCAACTTTTAATCTGATTACCTCTAGTTTAACTAGAGAAGTGTAAATCTTTTGGGCATGTAGTTAAGAATGTTTTCTTTTCATCTGAAGGAGATGAACTGGATGTTTGAGGAAGAACACATCCCCCTCCATATCTTAAGATGTGAGTATGAACACTGGTTTTGCTGATTGGTTATAAATATCAGAAATGCTGTTTTTTTTAATGTGGCTGTAATGAACAGTTACTGATGAAGAGAAATAAGCTCATCAGTAACTGACCCAGTCAATGTGAAGTGTTTCTGACTGTTTGAAAGGATGATTTGGGTTAACACCCATCAAACACCCGGACGACAATTGTCACATGGCGGTTTTGTCACCAAAGCCCTGATCAAACAACGTGTCTAAACTACACCACACAAGCTTATAGTTGAACTCCACTCATGAGAAACTTTGTCTTTTAGGGCCTTTGTGATTGGGTTCTTGGAAGACATGTGACCATTCATGTCATAAAGGTAAAAATGTTTCCTCTGCCATTTATAAATATGGAAAGGTTTGGTGCAGTTTCTGTGATGATTAACTTAGCTCACTTTGAACCGATGTGAAACGACACGAACGTCTGAGCAACTGCATTTATTAAGCGCTTTTGTGCTGTGAAGTTATTTCATCAACTTGCCAATTCTATAATGTCAAACAAGTTATCATCCAATGAAATTCATAGCGGTCTTTCTTTCAACAGATGAGTCCAAGACTGCTTCAGCAACACAACCGAGAACCTATTTGAAGGTAAGCTGGTCTCATAATGGTCAAACAGTCTTAATCCCAGGCCTGCTGAAAATGATGAGATATATCTGGAATCTCGTTCGTCTGAACTCCTGTTGAGAAATTTCGTATCGCTGACATATGAAGGTCAACTGTAGTAGCTGTACATGTTGAGTTTTTCGCCTCAACCTAATGGCGTCTTGTCTGTTACAGGTTCAGAACATTATGGGAACATGGTCGGTCTCCATAGCCGCTAACTCGGTGAGTCTTAATGGAGGTTTGATGACGTGTGTTTGTCATGCTTGTCTGGAAACTGTCCAGGTTCTATTTTCAAATGCTGTAGTGATTAGAATATTTTTCTGCCATCCCATTTAAAAAGCAATTTAAGGCTTGGAGGCTAATCAGTGTTGCACCAGGTTTCCTGCATGATGACACCCGCACATGTCTTACGCCTTGTGTTAATGCCAGACCTGAAAAGGTGAACCCACTGGTGTAACCTTGGCAATAAGGGGAAGACTTGTTGGGGTTACCAACAGTCTGATGGGAAACTGGCATATTGAATGCTAACAATATGAAGTAATCTAAAATTGGGTTTGAATTTGTTTGCCTTGTGTGCCTGGTAAGACGCTGAGCAATTCCATTTACCAGTGTTGTATTCTCATTTTAGGTTGCTGGGTGCTAAACGGTGCAAATGTCACTGGGATTGATGGTGATCCAAATAAGGTAGGTGTCTTCTCTGATTCTGTCCTCTCTTTTTTTTTTTTTTTTTTTTTTAAATGTAGAGGTGATGAGCTTCTTGTTACCGCCCCAGTCTGAAAATTCATGACTGATTGGTATATTCTCTGATCACAATTTGAAATGTAAAAAAAATTGCCAGTCATTTAAACTGGAGAGACTTAACATAATGTTGATCTTTTTGGCAGGTTTGGACACAGGCCAGCAGCTGAGCTGCAGGTAAAGGAGCCAAAGATGTCTACAGTTGAAAGATGCTCAGCATGCCAATGCCATTCTCAATAATGTGGCACTGTCAAATTTCACCATGTTGGAAAATTTCAAGAAACTGCCACTAATGTGAGTTTACATTGCACAAATTAAGTTTCAGAATGTGTTTGAAAAGTGATGTGTGTTTTTACCGCCCCAGTCTGAGAATTCATGACTGATTGGTATACGATCTGATTTAAAACGGTTCAGCTTGAACTATTTCACTGTAGGGTTCTTGTCATTTCTAAGTTGTCCTTTTGTTTTCTCCAGTCTGGACAGAACTTTGCTGTGAAGGACATCACCTGGTTTTCTGCCATCAAGCTTTACTTTCAACTGTTGGTTCACAAAACCTTTGTTTTAAAGTGTGAACTACAGCCAGCATTTGACATTAAACGTTTTTGAAAATGAAAAATAATTCTCATGTTTTTGCTTGAAAATATGGTATATGAAAGTCCCAGTAATGGGGCAGTGTTAAAACAGTATCAACTTGTATTGTCAATTGTGGGGCTGGTAGCCTCTAGAGCTGACCAGCTCTTAAATTTCTGGGGTAAAACATTCAATCATGTTTTTCCTGCCCATTGATAATTTGGCTAAATTTTACAGTTATGGTGAGGCAGAGCTTTGAGATTGACCTACAGAGGGATTAGGGCCACACAGGAGAAAAATATTTAATTTCTGACTCTATAGAATCATACTTCTCAGAATTGAGTTTAAGGTCAGAACTTTTTCTTCCCGTGGCCCTACTCCCCTTCCATCATCACAAAGGCATAGTAAAATTGTGTGACTAAATTCTCCTCAATCACATACCCTGGTATAGTGGAACAGTTTGATTTCACTCGCATACCTGAGGATGCACATGTACCAGTTTGAGCACCGTTGAATACTCAAGTTATGATAAAATGGAGTAACACATGAAGTGGCTGGCTAACCTGTGCGAAAGTGAAATTTGTCATGTTCATCACTAATTTGCCCTGGATGTGATTTATACTGAGGTGTGAAGCACTGATTTAAAAAGCTTCCAAAGGTTTAAATGTAGTTGGTTTCAAAATTGAATAAAGTTGAGTCCAGGCATGTAGCTCATTTTCACCAGAATTTATTTCTCTAGGAATATCTGAGGTGGCAGAAACTGAATTGTGAACTTGAATATAGATACAACTCTTAAAAGTACCACTGGGCTATACTAAACAGTCATCACTGAAGACATTTACATTTATTAGATAGAGGCACCCACTTTATTCATACATACAAGTTACGTGGTGGTCTGACACAAACAGCTTCTGAAACAAATGCAGTTCTGGTACTTCTCTTCATTGTCCATTTATCAATCTCGAGCCATGGTGCTTTGCTGTTGTGTCTGTGCAGTTTTGTGTTTAATATCAGTCGGCAGTGAAAATCCTTGCACCAATATCGTCTAATAGCCAGTCCATTCCAGCTAATAAATTCTCTCCCGTTATTGCGCTGCAACCAATGATGCACCAGTGATGACTTTTTAACTCGTCCAGAGCCAGTGCCTGCAAGAACAGAACAAGCAGTTGCAATACTTTTGTCTAAAATGACAAGCATGTTTAAGACTAATCCATTGGCCTTTGTGGAATAATTTAACAGCACTTGACCTGGGTTAGCACATTTTCATAGGGGGCTAATAATTTAATCCTCAACTGAAAGTGAAGTATGGCTTAATATAAGACTTGCTGTGTAATGTTTAGATCTTACCTCCCGTATGGCATCTTTTGACAGGGATCCTGGTAAATCCTGCTTGTTGGCAAATACTAGTAGTGTTGCACCAGCTAACCTCTGCAGGGAGAAAGAAACAGGAGAGTGCAAGATTGTGGTCATTCAAACTTAATTTTTTTTTAACAATAGTATGATGAAATCATTGACAGTTGCTGAGGATGGCAGACCAATTTTAAGAATCAAAACAAACACCCCTGATTCAACAATATCAATTTCTGTATTGGACTAGACAAAATGATTTAAATCCGCATTTGCCCCTCACATAAATACTAACAGCCGTCAGTATGATTTGTGTGTACCTCCTCCCGCAGCAGTGCACTGAGTTCATCTTTGCAGTCCTGCAGTCTGAGTCTATCTGCGCTGTCCACCACCCACACCAGCCCGTCGGTGCTCTCAAAGTAGTTCCTCCAGTAGGAACGCAGTGACTTCTGACCTCCGACATCCCAAATATTTAATTTAAACCTAGAAAACAAACAGATGAAGAGCACAAGGACTTATTAGTAAGACTGGGAAAAATATATCCTGGTAGTGAAACATTGCTGGGAAAAATACATCTGAATACTTATACTTCAGTATTTTATTTTTCCCATGTGTAGTTTTCTTATATATTGTGCAGTCCTACAATAATATGCATGTGCTGTATATGTGATTAGTGTTTACCCTTTGTGCTCCAGTGTTTTGATGTTGAAGCCCAGGGTTGGAGAGATGGTGCTGACGTCCTCGCCGTTAAATTTCTTCAAGATCGTCGTTTTCCCCGCGTTGTCCAAACCTCTGCACACGCCATGTTAAAGAATTGACCACTCGAGTGACACACCTGACTGCCCCCCCCCCCCCCCCCCCCATGTTATATACACCATCTGTACACACAATTCTGAAGACTGGAAGTAAATGTTGGAGCCGTGTTACATGATTTGGCACAATTTGTTCACCTAGAAACACGCCCCTTTAAAATGATAACATCAATATAACCAACTCATATTGCACCTGTGCAAATTGGGGCTGCAACAATTAAACGATAACTAAATTCATAGTCAACTATTTCGATTATCAGAGTGTTGTTAAATTAATCAAAACAGTTTTTCAGATTTGTCACCTTCAATGTGAACATTTTCTGACCAAACAAGTACTCGATTAATCGATAATCATTTATGAAAACAATTGTTAGTTGCAGCCCAAGTGCAAATACTCCAATCATGTGTCAGAATGTGAAAAATGAACCATTTGTAATGCTTAACAGACAAGTGACCATTCATTAAATTGACAGGATTGAAAGGAAACTTTCTTCCACACTTTAACACATTTGAAAAATGTGAAGCCAAAACCTACAATAACACTTTGATGGCTCGTGTTTTCAATTGTTCTGCAAGACATGAGCTTAAAATGACTGTGTATATTGTTTTGGTGGAAGCTTCTAGTTTTGACAACATACTTGCATAAGCTAGCTCAGCGCTTCGTGGCTAGCGAGGTAGCATGATGCAGCACAAAAAAACGCACAAAACAAACGCCACAATCATGAAAACCGCACATTCTCTCCACATTGTTACCGTTCACTGTCGCACATGACTACATCGTTGTTGGCGTAGATTAATGTGTAATAACGTGAGTGCGTCAATGCTACGTTGCTTCCCCGCTAAGCTAGCGAGCGCTGACAGACAGGATACAGCATCAGCAGCCTCAGCTCGCGCTCCTTTTGCTTCATCTTCGTCAGAATCGTCAGCAAACCCATCTCTGCTCTGTCCGGCTCCGCTGCTGTGGCTTTGTGAATACGACTATTATTACTTTTTAACAGATGTACGGTTTGTGATGGAAGGTTGTAGTTAGCAGCATCGCATGCAGGAAGCGACTGTGCTCGTAGTCCCGCCTCACCTAGCATCTGACTGGTCCATATCAGGGAGCGCCAACTCTGATTGGCTCTAGTAAATGTTTGGAGCTGATTGGTCAGTGGTTTTAATAAGGTGTGGTCAGTCTGCGCGCGTGGGTCTGTTTGTGGGAAATGACTACTTAACAGTGTGAAGATGTTGTGTCAAAATTCCACAAGATAATAGGATAACGAAACACCTTTAGCATAAAAGGATACATCACAGTGATGTGTAACATATTATTTATTTTTCAATTAATAATCACAATCACTTTGATTGTTCGGCCATAGAGGACAATCTTATTGAATTACATAAGAATAAGAGACACAATGCAGGATAAATATGATGATAATAATACTAGAAAGTTCTTCATAAAGTGCTATAAAGAATAGAATAAAAAAAAGCACACAGTTCTTATAAAATGTCATGTTTATTTTAGAAGAACATTATTTTAAGAATTGTAAAACTATATCCAGTTTTAGTGACATATTTTACTCTCAGTTATATGAACAAACCTGCTATAAACCCTGAGTGAGTGCTGGGTTGTCAGTCTTACGTTCATGCAGTCAAAGACATTAATTTGCATCCGTTATTCCCGGAAATTGGTCAAAGCTGTTGGTTGCTGCACTTTTGGCACTAAGCCATTAACTTCCAGGCAAAAATCCTTTCACAAAATTCCTTGCACATGGAGGATGGACGGTCATATTCCTAATATGGTCATTAGCGCAGAGCTTTTCCTGTCGCAAAACCCATTTTCTCATCCATTTATTCCGATGCATTCAAGTGCTGTCGGAAACATGTGTTTCGGATTTCACTGATTTACTTCACACTTACATTTGGACTCTGCAACAGGTTAATGCAAAGTAAAGTTGAATTTCACTTTTTAAAAAATAAATAAATTAGGGTTCAAAATAAACTGTAGTCTAGTTTGAGAAAGGCTGCTTTAAAGGCTGCCTGTCTGACACAAGCTCGGAAAGTGAAATGAACATACTGCACGTGAAGGCAACACAGTCCCACCACCCCTAACTCGCAATGCGCCAGTTTAAAATAATCAGAAACTGAAAGCAGAAACGTTATCATGTTGCATCACAGGCTGTTAAATGCCACACTTAAAAGCCTTCGTTTCACTTTTGGCGACACATTTGTTGAGTAAAGCAGTAGCTACGCAACCACCAGAGGAAACCGTGCCCTTATCCCGACTCACGCGGACTCGCTGCTCTGATGAACCTGGCTGGACCGGGATTCAGACATTGTGGAAGATCAATCAATCAGACATTGAACCGGTTAACCGGTCTGCCGAGGAAGGAGGGAGGGAGGAAGAGAGAAGGAGAGAAGGAGGGATGACTCCTTCACTCATGGACACCGGGGATGAACGCTACAGCCCCAGCTCCCTGTCAGCAGAGGAGTGCAACAGCAACACTGCTGGATCGGTGAGTGCTTCATTGATGGATCCATAGGTTAATAGATTAATGAATGAATCCATCAGTTAACTAGTAAGTTTTTACTAAATAACCATAATATAGTTGTATTCATTTCCACTCGTATCCATATTTCTTTCGTCTTCTTCTTTAAAAAATAATAAAAGTTTTTGAAATTGTAAATGTTCCTTTATTGGATTGTTGGAAAACAGGAATGACGAGAATGGAAGATATCCGTTACAACATGTGTCCTAATCCCTCCTCCAGCACACACCTGCTCTTTTGTGTCCTTTGTTAAACACCTTAGCATTTAAACTACCAAAACAATGCGGCGGTTATTAAACAACACTTCAAATCCCTGTGATTGGACTGATCTGCAGACTAATTTGAGATTAAGAAATTACAGTTTGCCTTGCCAATGTATAATAGTGTATCTGCCACTGGTTTACTATTTTCCATTGTTCTGCACCTGTCCTCTTAATAACTACATCAGATTACTTAATACATGCTCTTGTCCAGTAGCAGTGGATACAGTTGTCGTCTATTAATTTAGTCTTCACTGTGGATTACTTGTTATTTTGGTTAAAAATTTGATACAGAATTAAACGCAACAACCCTGAAATGTTAAGCTGATTTAATTTCACACTATTTCCATTCGTTGCTGCTGAATTTGACATCACATGCCGCTAGTTCCTCTCCATCCACGTCCAGGTCTTTGACTTCTTAATTGACCTGCTAGAATCGAGAGAGCACATGACGACGCATGTGACCACTTTGTCTCATGATCTTCAGCAAAACTTTGTGTAATATTGAAAAGTTGTTAGGTACTGGGGGAACCACGCACGTGTGTTAATGAGTGGACGTGGACTGTTCGCACTGTTTGTGCATTACAGGAGCGGGAAGGAGAGGGACAACAGGTGGGACACACCGGGATGAAGAGACGAGCGAAGAACAGGGACGCGGCCAGGAGAACTCGCCGCAAGCAAACTGAGAGAGCAGATGAACTTCATGAGGTTTGAAACATACACTGCTCAATGTCTGTCTCTGCTTTCATTCTTTATGTGCTGACAGCATCCTCAGCTGTCTCTACAACCACACACACATAAACACACAGGGAGAGAGAGATAGAGAGAGAGAGGGAGAGAGAGGGAGAGGCTATATCTCTCTTGAGCTTGTCTTGTGTAACCAGCTGCTCACAAGCCGTTTCTTGTAAATTGGGTGCTCTAAAGGAAAGGACTTTCACTCTGGCCCTCCCACTCCCTTCCCTGTCCTCTACACACACACACACACACACAATCTAATTTTGACGTGCAATACTGTTGGTTGTCGGAAATCCTGTTGCATGCTTTTAGGAAAAGCTTGATTGTTACTCACTGATGACCAATTCAAAATGTTCACTCAATCAAGTTTTTGCACAGTCAAACGTTTAATGTTCAGTTTTGTCCTGTTTGTTCTGCTCTTCTCTCTTTATTCAGCATCTACCATTTCTGGAAATAATAAAAAAAAGCCCACTTTTCAATACTTAGAATTGGCTGAATGTTGTTTAGTATTTTAAAATGTTCCAACAGGATTGTGTAAAGTCAGGACATCATAAACATCTTTCACTTTCTGTTTCATTCAGTATGTTCAGTTCTGCTCTTTGTCCTTCGGGTTAATTTGGAAAACATTTTAAGTTTAGCTTTTTGAGTCTACACTACATACAATGTCTCTGACTAATTAAGAATCTTTTCTTAAAATTTCTTCAAGGAACCCTAACCATGAGTTTTGGGAACATGAATTGTTGTTACAGTCAATGACATCATGCTACTTTGTTTATAGTTTACTAACTGCTTTTTTCCCCTCATTCTGTGATTGTAATAAGACTTTTGAAGTGTCTTAAACTTGATGTAATTTTCTGCAATGATCCAAAAGCCACTGAAAAAAAAACAAAAAACTCCTTGCGTCGTCTCTATAGCACTATTTCCTCAGCTGTATTTGATGGTAGTTGTACACATCAATGCTCAGTGAAATTGAGCACTGGTTGCTTTGGAGAATAAGTGATAGCAGTTTTAGACGCTTTGTATCGTCACAGATTATCGACACTACATTTTCAAACCAACTCTCAGCTCTTCAGGGAAACAGCTTTTTGTCCTCGTTCAACGCTACTCACAATTCCTCTGCTTTGGGGCTGAGTCTGCACTGCTGTCACCTCAGAACGATATTTCACTTCTCCTTAGAGGTCCTGACTTTGACCACACATCTTCTGCATTATGGCCGTTGCGCTCTCTATTACAGCACTTGAGATGACTCGTCATGAAGTGTGTCATTAGTGTTTTATTGCAGCAGTGGTCAGGCCTGGTATAATATTGTGTAGGTGAGGTGTGATTGCTTGTTTTTTTCCATTCATGAATCCATTTTTATAGCTGATGAGTGCCACTCTGAGGGTGAAAAAACATAACCTGACTCAACTTCACATTAAAGTGATAGTTGCCCCCTTTGCCAAGGATCGGTGTGAGAACGGCAATCTTGCAAAAGGAAAAACAGATTTTGATCACGGAAAACAAAAGTCTTATCTCGCTGTCAGACAGCCTTTTCAGGCTAGAAACTGAAGTTTAGTAACTGTTGACTTCCACCCTCCACAAAAGTGCAGGTTTGAGTCAGATAAATAAATCCAGTTGAATGATTTCATACACTTAAGTCACAGAAATTTAAACTTCCTGATGGAGCCAGCAGTTTATCATTAACTCCTATGGAATGTGATTAACAAATCACGTATAGATATCATAGACTTAGGGAAACATAGATTTTATTTGCTGATCCTTCTGTCAAGTGGTTAAAATGATTTTTCCTGCAAAAAAAAATAAAAATGCCATCAATTAACTTTTCTGTTGCTCTTCACTTTCTCCACTGTAGGAGCTTCAGTGTTTGGAGCAAGCAAACTCGGCCTTTCAAAAGGAGATCGCTGCATTGAAGAAAGACTTCCATCACTACACGGACGTTCTGGCTCGTCATGAACCTTATTGTGTCTTCAGAGCATCTGTATCCACCAAAAGTTCAACAGTTTCTTCCTTAGGTGGTGGTCAGCCCAATTCCATCCCTCCTCCAAACCTTCCCCAGGCCTCAAGCTCCATTCTGGCTACTCCTCCTCCAGTCTCTACCTCCTTAACCTCCAGCCTTCTCCAAACTCTTGACTGTGTCAAAAATGCACTCCCTGCTCCAACAGTGACCACATCACTCTCCACGACTGAACTCGCTTCCTCCCCGTCCCCTTCAAACTCTGTGACTCTTCCTCATTCCATCTCATTTTCCACACTCTCGCCTCCTCATTCGTTGTTTAGCAAAGCGCTTGTGACCCGAAGGCCGACAGCTGTTCTCAGCCACCTTCTTTCAACCTCTATGACCTCCAGCGTCCTCACTACAGCTGCTCAGCCTCGGTCTGAGCATGACGTCATCCATAACACCTCCACCGTGCCAGAAAATGCATGTTTCCCTACTTTTGATTCGGGCTCCTTGGATGAGTTTTTAACAAGCCAGACACCTTCTCTAACCGCTTCCGCCAGTGTGGTCCCTTCTTACCCCAATTTAACTGGAGAAAATGGAGGTCCAGAAACACAGGCTTGCCCTTTGAATGTTCCCCAGCTTCATTCAGGTCAGTACAGTGGAGTTCCAAACAAGTCACATCCACTGTGTACTCTTTTACCTCAGCCTCTTCAGTCCCCAACAGTTTCAATTCAGACAACCTTGGAGCAGTGTCCTGCTCCTGCCTTTGCACTGAAGCCTTGTTACAGACAAATGACGCCCAGTCCCACGCCTCTACTCTCCCTCCTCACTGTCCCGAGTCCTCTAAACACGTCTCAGACTACCAGCACCTCTGATGGACTTTTGGTTGAGCCTCCACCCTCGCTGCCATCCCTGGGTGATCCTTCCACTGACCTTTCCCTCTCTGAACTCCTGGAGGTCAATGATTGGATCCTAAGTGGAACTAGCAACCATTAAATATGACTTTATGACCCAATGGCGAAGGAGGACCAGCGTCCCCGTGTCAAAATGGTTGTTTAATTTATGTTTTCAGCTGTTTCATTTATGATTTTAGCAAGATACAAACTACTGTGTTACTCGCAGGGTTCAAAATTAAACTGATTAAACCTGCGAAATCCATCCATGAAACCTGGCATTTCACGTCTGACATTTGGTTGCTAGGTAATTTATGGGAAAGTGGCATCAGAAGATGAACCGCTGTCTTGGCTGGTGCTCATATTCATCTACCTTTTTTTTTAATCTCCTGAGCGGCCACTAACGTTTTAGAGACTGACGTCGCATGTTGTTTTATCCCCTTCTGTGCAGGGAATATGTCAAACTTTTTTCAAACAGCAGGCCAAAGTTTGATGTCAGAACTTGTGATGGAATCTTTTTCAAGGCTTTTCAAAATCAAAGCGCCTGAAAAAAAACTGACTCAACATGAGGAAATATGACTTGAAAATGTTATTTTCTTTTTTACAGGGTTGAAGTAAACACTTCCTTGTAACTTCATGGAAATGTCAATGGGAGAATTTTTATCTTTGTCTGCAGCTACAGTGTGAACATATGATAGTGCCAACAGTAGCCACACACACTAACATGTATTTAAGGTGTGCTATAGGCCTGTAAAAGCAATCAGTTTACTGGTTGTTGTTCAGTTCAGTTTTTGAGTGAATATTTGTTGATATCTTACATGTACAATGCTCATTTTGTCCTCTAGGGGGCGCACTTAGTGATCAAATCAGTAGGTCAAATGCAGCTGTGATTTCAATGTTTGATGACGAGATATTTAAATATATAGGAAACTACAGCATTAGAGTCATCACGTGTCTTGTCTAATGATAAATCCAGATGAATCCTCCGTTTGTGCTCATTCCAAATGAGTCAAACACGACTGTCAATAGGAGAACCTATTGCTGCTATGGCTGCTAACATATGTTATAGGAACTACAGATGTGAGGAAACGGATTGTATTTTTCTTCTCCTAACTGTGCTTGTGCATCCTGATTGTATTGCAATGATGGTTTTGGTCTTTCAGATGATGATTATGCTGTTTTATGTCTGCAAACCTATGTAGGAAACTTTAAATTCACTCCATATTGAAGGAGTTAGGATTTCGAGTGAGAATTTGTGTGAGCTATTGACCATTTTGTATGTAATTATGATGTTATATATTTATGCTACATTGTTGATTGCAATATAAAGTTAAATATGAGATTTATTTTTAAGTAAACCAGCTCTCAGTTAGCTATTGTTGTTATTATAAACAATTATTCTCCTTTAAGGATGTGATCCCCTGACCTTTAAATCAGCCTCATCATCATTTGCTCAAAATTCCAGCACATGTGCCTTTTAGTATCTTACTTGCTAAGATTCTACTTGCTATGTAACAAAATAAACATGTTTAAGATAAGATGTGCTTTTATTGATGTCACAAAGCAAAATATGGGATATACATACATACATGTGTGTGTATATATATATATATATATATATTTGTATATATATATGTATATAAATATATATATATAATTATATATATATAAATATGTATACATAGATATATGTAGTGGAACAATGGATGATACTTGATTCTCAAAGCCAACTACAGCACCGACACGCGCGCGCGCTCCCTCACCTCAAATAGGCACAAGATGGGAAGCGAGGAAATGTAGAGGAGGGAGTAAAGTGGGGAGGAATGGGGGAGTCAGACATAAACACTGCGCTGCACAGGAGCACAGGAGGATATTTCATAACGGCATGAAAACAGCAGCCACAGGTTTGGCAGAGGTGATGATGCTGAGCGAGAGCGAGAGAGAGACTGTGAATGTGAAGGAGTAGCACTGCACACTAATGACGCATGTGTGTTTTAAATAAACCGGGTTTAAAGAAAGACAGCCAGAGCACATATATAAAAGCTAATAAATAAATAAATCCATCCTATAGCGTCATCCGCAGTGAGGGGTCTCTCTCTCTCTCTCTCTCTCTCTCTCTCTCCTTGCACCACCTCAGGCTGAGGAACCATTTCAAGTCAGAGTTAGAGTCGAGAGGAAGTTATTCGGTGTCAGCCTTCAAAATAAAACCCTCACTAATGAACGGCCTCGTCACATAATGCCATCCACGCTAAAATAAGACAAAGTAAACCATAGAATCATTATTTTAAAAGCTAAAACAGCTACTTTGATATCATCAAGAGTGTGATGAGGAGTGGGAGAGGATTGATGCATTTGGGCCACAGTTCTGTACTCCTGCGAGAAACTGCTCCTTTATTATATAAGTTGTAACTCTCTCTGGGAATATTTGAGTTATGCTGAAGCTTAATCAAGGCTGTTGATTTGTGCGTTAAAGTCTTGATCTTGAGCTTTTGTGTATATTCTGTGAGAAACAGTGGTGACCTGCATGGGCCTTCAATTACTTATTTAGTTGAAAGTTACTTTAAAGGTCCAATTTATAATATGTAGGATGTTTTATTGGCAGAAATTCTGACTTTTCTGTGTGGAGTTTACATGTTCGCCCCATTTCCTCCCACAAGTACAATCGGAGGTCTCAAAACTCGTGGCCCGTGGGCCACATGTGGCCTCCAATCGATTTCATGTGGCCCACCACTCAATATGAAGTTGTAATGAGTCTGTAATGTACGTGTTTCAGTATGTCATTTTGCATTTGTAAAATATCTTTACAAATGCTTTTATTGTGATATCACGGTGGAAAGTTGTGATATACCCTTACTGAACAGTTGCTTTTTCCAAAAAAGTGTTTCATTTTCTTTTGTTCACTTGACCAGACCTCTCCTGACCAGACCAGATGCTCAGTGGCCCCCAGGCCATTTGGGTATGAGACATCTGCTCTAAATGGACCAAACTGTGAATGGTTGTTCCTCTCTGTGTGTTGGCCCTGATGTCCTTGGATGTGACCCCAGCTTGGGTTGGCTCCAGCTCCCCTGCGACCCTCATGTGGAGGATCAAACGGTAAACAACGACTAAATGGACCTTCACTGTGGTGTTTATTTATAATTTAACCACCTTCTTATTTTATTCTGAAAGGTATGGTGCCTGGTTTCCTGTGCGAGCCTAACTCACCTCGTGCGTCTTGACGCAGCGCTCCACGGCGCCGTAGGACGACCGGATAACGGGAACCAAGAAGGGGGACAGGAGCGGAGCGCGTCAGTCCGGTATACAGAGACGAGGTGCTATTGTATAACACGGGCCTTCGCTCTTTTTCTCCAGGCTGCAGCTGTGTGGAGAAGCGGCCGCTACTGCTGCTGCTTTTCTCGTTATTGTTCTCTTTTCGGTTAGAGACGGTGCGGAGCTGCGGGGCTCGGTGTTGCGGAGGACCTGCACATGTCGGCCCGGTGAGGCACCGTGTGTTTCCCCGCCCTGATACGGTCGGAAGACGGACAGGAGGAGGCAGATAATCAGCAGCTGAGGTCATTTTTTTTTATCAATAATACAATAATAAGAAGGAGGTGAGAAGAAGACGGAGGCTGAGATAGTGGTGAACTGGATCCGTTTAAAGGGAAGGGAAGGACAACAGTGATGCAGCAGGAGAGGTGCGGGCCCACACTGATGATTTTATCACATCATCCACCGCCTGTGATTTCACTGATCGGGAGCATCATCGAGGAGAATAAGCTGTAAACTGACCTGGAGTCCGTGCGGTTTTTGTTGGTTATTGTTTTTTTGGATAAACAGAAGGTGGCTCCGTCAGTGTTTGATTACACTGATTTTATTTCCACCAGGAGCTCAGCTGAGTGTGAGTGTGTGAGCAGTTCTAGAAACACACACATCCCGATTTAGGCCCATGACTTGAGTCTGTCTGTGTGTGTGACGCCAGCACAGCAGCACAGAGGCGCGCGCGCACGCGTGTGTGCGTGTTGTGTGTGTATGTGTGAGGAGACGCGCCTGCATGTCTGAGCATCATCTGGTAGCTGGACAGGCTACTCTTCCACGGGGGATGATACACGCGCGATTTTTCCTCGTCTGTGCGTGAACGAAGACTCGGAGATGCTGCTGATGCTGCTGCCATTCCCAGTCCGCCTCTGATACAGACACCGAGGCGCACAGCTCGGGACTGGACCTCCACAAAATATTACCTCTCCTCCGCCTCTGCACCTCTCCCCCCTCTCCTCCTCTTCCTCCCTCCCCCTTTTCCCACCACCACCCTAATTGATCATCCTCATCAATTGCTAATCCGTCAGTGATTCATCAGTGAGAGCCACCCACTCCTCACTTCACCTGTACACCCGCTTTCAAACGCCTCTTTACGCACTCATATACGCGCGAGGCCAGGCACGCGCCAGCGCCATCCACAGCCGTGATGGAGACGACCAAGCTGCCTCCGTCTAGTCCGTCCTCGCCGACCACCAGCTTCTCGGTGCCGTCCGCGGAGAAGGTGGACGGCTTCCCGCGCAGGTCCATGCGCAGAGCCCGGCAGAGGAGGTCCCACAGCTCGTCCCAGTTCCGCTACCAGAGCTCCCAGGTGGAGCTCACCCCGCTGCCTCTGCTCAAAGGTGAGTCTCACTGTACTGGAGAAGAGCCTTCATGTGGGTCAGTGTCATAGCATGACACTTTTAGAGTGAAACCAGGAGGTCATGTTAGGCCATAAACTCTTAATGTACACATAATCATAGACTGTATTTGAAAAATGGACATAGTCTTCTTTGGACATAGACCTCCATGTGGAGCCTCTAGATTTAAGATTTGACCAATGAAACGTTGTAAACATCATTTACAGAACTAACTTCCTGTTCCATTGGAGAAGACCTGAATGTGTTGTGATTGAGACCATTTGAAAGTTGATGGCAAACTGTTACTTCAGCCCTGGGCTTCACTTTTCAAGCCAGAAGACGTCTCATTTTATATACAGTCTATAAAATGCACCAATTTTAACTGTGGTCCACTTTTGTTACATGTCCACCTGTCATTTCTGTCCTCCTGTTATGAGGTGAAAACACCGTCTTTCAATGATTTGACTCAAAGGAGCCAGTTTTCACAGGCCTGAATATTCTGCCGCGGTGCTCACAGATGCCATCATTCCTGATATTTGATCATTTTTTATGCATTTTGTTCAGAAACATGTCCACCCTTATTTCCCACAGTTCAAACAGATGTCCTCAGGCGTCTCGTGCAACACAAGAGAAGCTGAAATCCTTAGTCTAGCTGTGAAAAAGTCAAAAGGCATCACATACATTTTGTATTAAATTACAAATGGCTTAGTTGAACATATCGGTTCAATTATCGTATTTAGGTAATAGAGGAAAGAATACTCCTGCTTTTTACAATTTCACTGCATAATGTCAATGCTGTGGTTTTACAGGTGTACTCACAACTACAACAGTATTGTATGCATTCATGATGAAATGCTGTGCTTCTGTGGAGGATTATATGCCTCACACACTTGAGGTGTGAGTGTGTCCAGAGGTTTACGTTCAAATCCACACACGTAGTTCGAGTCACTGATCTTGGCATTGGCACCTTTAAATCCATCATCCCGTCACCAGGATTCCTCTCTCATGACGCCACAGTCACGTGTAGCGTGCGCCTACAGCGCGACACTGTGTCACATCAACCCAAAACAAAATTCTCCTTCAGAAGACAGAGCGGTACCATCGTCCGGCGTAAGATGCAGGACCTTATTTTACATAAAATGTAGTGTTGTCTGTAGAAAGTCAAGCTTCAGAACAATATTTGCTGTGTTTTAAAACATTACCACTCGGGATGCCATCAAAATTATAACAACTATACTAAAGATGTTTACATTTAAGCACTGCATCTGTTAATCTGGCATAAAACAATCCTAACAAGGGGATTCGATTCAAGCCTTTGCAATTTGCTAATTGCATTGTTTTAAATTGTAATTTCCTTTTGAAAATGATTTATTGTTTAACTCCATTTTGGGCTGTATATCAGTTTGCTAAATCTCCTCTGGATTCAGCTTCTCAGGTGTGAGGGTTTTCTGATGAAATATCTTAGCGTTGTTGTTGTTTTTTTTTTAAATGTTTGTGGCTGTGGAGAACCGCACAGACATCAGCTCGCTGTTGTGTGACTAACGTTACTGCAGCATTTATACATGTCAGCATTTACCTTTGTTGTGTAACTGCCTCTTAAAGCCGCACTTTTCTCCTGTCGCTTTTACCCCGAGAAGATATTCTCTCTGTGCACCTGTGGCGACATGTCAGATTTGTACAAATCAATATTTGTGTTCTTTTCCTTTTGGTTCACACAGTGAGAGAGAGAGAGAGAGAACCATCCCTTTATCCTCCTTCCCCTCTTCTCTATTTCCTGTCTATATTATCCAGCCGCACTCCTTCCTCACCTTGTCTTAACATAATGTAGATAATGTCCTAGAATACGCCTGTGACCCCTCTTTAAAAGGCAACTCCCCCTTCCTTTCATGTAGCCTGCAATCTGTTCCCATTAACCCTCGATGTTGAGAGGACCTTTCTGCTTTTAGACGTGTGCAAATACTCTTGTGTTTTCACACTTCATTTCCTCAGCTTTGACCTCCTCTCAGGTCCGGTTATTGTAGTGTGTGCGGCGCGATGATGGACAGCTTTCATTATGTCTTTACGGCACCTTCGGTTCAGATATATATATGTACTGAACGTGCGGTGGCCCTCATAGCCAGTTATCACATGGCTGCTGCCCTGCTGCAGCACTGTCTCTGGAACCCCATGAGGAACTGATAGTAAGATCCTGCAGCACTGGTGCAAGAGAAAAGCCTGATGTGGGAAAAGTCTGTACCATTCAGTATGTAGGCCAAGTGTAGACAGACTTGTGGGTGTTTTTTTGCCCTCCAGGGAATCACATTGCCATTGTTAATTCGAGCTATTTCTCTTGTTAACAATGGCACATCTCTTTCGTTTTAAACCATGAGTAGCGCTCCTCTCTGGCGCTCAGCTTCAGGCTGAAATATGCGGCAGACACACAGAGACATGGTGAAGGAACAGTGAAGAAGATAGAAGATGGGGGGGGGGGAAGCTGCTAACAATCAAAAATTAACAACCAAACCAGGGAGACGTCCATCACTGAAGAGGCAGGCTGAGTCATAAGCAGTTAGGGAAATGTGTCACCATCTAAAACAATGTAGAAGACAATATAGAAGAGAAGGATGGCGTTACCAAAAGTAGAACAAGTTCAATATGAGTATAGAAACAAGGAAGTTTAGTGCATGCGCCGTTTAAGTAGTTTCTCAACTTGTTTTTTTTAAATCTTCAGACGACTGATTTCCCCATCAGCAGTGTCCTCATTCGGCCGCCACTGCTGCTGTCGTGTATCTCAGGTCTGTCACCAGTTACGTGTGAAACAGGCCCAAACCAACCTCAACACCAACAACCTTGTGTCATGTGAACAACACGACACTGAGAGGTCGTTTGTAGAAGCAGAGAAGAAGTGTCGAAAACATTTAAAGAACTTTACTTTTCTCACTTACTGGAGTCTTCTTTCACAGTCCAATGTCTGATCGTCATGACATTTGAAATATTACACATTTGTTAGGATTTGAAAAATGTATCCAAAGGAGTAAACATGTAAATACAGAGACAACGAGGCGACTCCGCTATCCCTGTGATGCTCCAGTCAACAGTGACTGAGCTGGAACCTTGAATTGACCAATAAAAAGGCAACAGAAAGGGTCAAGGCATCCAATTAACCCACAGATGAAGGGTGAAGCATAAAAGGTCCCTGTAATCCCCGTTCTGGGATGGTTGTGGTTGGTCACAGGGCTGCAGTAAGTGTGTGTGTGTGTGTGTGTGTGTACACAAACAAACACACACACACACACACACACACAGACATTTTAGCCTTTTCTGGCCGCAGTGCCTCTGGACCAATCCGCACCGTCTAGGTCTATAAAAATGGACACTATACTTTATACTAAGGCTGAACAGTGGAACAAGGAAATGCGAGTGCCATATGGTTTGCGATAGGAGAGGGAATGGTCATTTTTACATCCTTATTCTCATTTTCCTTTGAAAAACATATAATAAATGATTGCTGTGTGATATTTGTGCAAATCTGTAGATCTTCAGTCTGTAGAATAAGCCGTGTATAGATCGAGACAATAATTCATCTAAAATGATATTTTCACATGACAAATATTGCGCCTCCTTCGTTTTTTGAGAATTGCTGTGTTATTATTATGATTTCGATATAATTCCGATACAATTTCGATTAATTGTTTGTCTATTTAATCAATTTAGGTCAATCTAATCAAAATACACATCAACTTTCCTACATCGCCTTTCTGTCGCGACCACTCATCGTTATTTACCTACAAACTTGATCATTTTCTTTCTTTTTTTATCACTGTCAGCACTCACTCATTTTCAAGTCCTCTCTCTAATTGTCTCTGGTAAAAAAAAGGAGCTTCAATGTAAGTACTGCTGAACTCTTTTAGACACAGCCCCAAATGATTTAGTCGCTCTGAGGCACCAGGCCTTGATAAAGTCAGTGTTTCTGTGGGACCCAGGCAAAGTGAAAATATTTAATATCTGCTTTCATGCGGTTACAGAGCATTTCTGTTCTCCCTGCAGTGTCATTGTGACATTGAATGATAAGATAATTGATTGAAAACATGGGGTGCCAGTGGAGATGGTGCTGGGAGGTAATGATTCTGGAAACTAGCCCAGTATAACCCTAACTTGCAGTCATCATCTCTTTTCTGTTTCCATTAGCAGAGTTAGAAATGAATGGCAAGTAAGCAAAAAAAAAGAAGAGGAAGTTCATTCTACTGCAGTTGGATGTGATGAATTCTTCTTGCCCCCGCCCGCCCCTGTACTGCTGCTGTATACACACAAACGCTCCCTCAGTCAGTTCTTCATGTATTTGCACATGACAGAGTCTGTTTTCAGGTGAAGGATGCAAGTTTTTTATGTCAGTCTGATAAAGGCGCGAGTGCGTTATCATTTACGAAGCGTCCATTTAAGATGGACGCCAAATTCAAAATGGCCGACTTCCTGTTGCGTTGAGACCGTGGTCCCAGTTTACTTTTTTGTACGTCTTGGGCTGTTACAAGTTCCCACCAAGTTTCGTGAAATTCGGTGCAACTTAATCTTGGCTTGCTCCATCCACGTTTCACCTCAGGGGGCGCCATAGAGCCCTGGTGCAACGCATGGGTCTGAGCCCTATGCCAATATCGCAGTTTTGCCTCCATGCAAAGTTTCAAAAGTTTTAATGCACGGTAACCCCCTCAAAAGTGACCGCAATGACACGGAATAATAATACTACTAATGTGAAGGATAACGATAGGTTCCTCGCACAAATTCATGATAATAACATCAATAACAATAACATCAATAACGACAAAAATGACCATAAAAGCTCTAGAGTTAAGAGGACAGAAGTTGCAGGTTAATTTGGCAGAAGACGTGGAAGGAAACTGTGCTTTGTTAGTGTCGGTTCTCCTCCTTGTCTTGAGTTACACTGCAGCTCTGTCTAACTGGAGAGCAGGCTGTGAGCTCAGCGCTCCTCCCCAGCTGCGAGGCTCTCCCCTGGGGGCCACAGATAAGACACCAGCCAGGCTTCCTGGTCACGGGTATGGTGCAGTTGCTGACAGACTAACTAGGCAAAGGTCACACTCATGCCTAACATCGAGTCACCAGATAAACAAACTTATGATTCATGTCCTTTTTTATCACACCAAAATAAAACATCACAGAGGTGGTATTGATCCAACTGCCTCCCACCATCGACACAAACCCTGCAATCAGCCGAGATTTGACCTTGAGATTGATCGTCCTCTTATTTTGTGTTAAAATGCAAGATCGACTTGAATCTTATCTGGATGATGGAAAAACACATGTTAATAGAGACGCAATATACGGCAATCACAAAATGATTACCTTTGACTTCCCAGGAGGAATATTGATTTGACTTACACTGCGTATGAGTCATCCAGGTGCAAGTGCTCTACTGCGCACAGCAACTGGAGGAAAGAAGCTCTTCAGCTGGAGGTGTTCATGCAAACATCACGACAACAGATGGAAACACCGTCGGCTCAGTAACATAATTGTAGAAGCATCATTACCGTAGATACATATCACCAGAATTACACTTCTGGGAGGAAGAAACAATCATTCACATCTGCTATTAATATTAGTCCAAGTTAAATAGGACTGTTCACACATTCGAATGCATCCCGGATGCGTCTCCTTTGACCACACGAGATCACATCTGAGCAACGAGCCTGACTGTACCGGTGTGGCCACTCTGTGTTTGCGTGTGAGTGCAAGTGAAAAGGAAAAAAGGAGTTGCTGGAGTGAGTCAGAGGCATCAGAAAACATCGAAGGGCAATCGGTGTCAATATTGTGCGCTCTCTGAATTTGTCCTGAGGGCACATTACGTTCATGCAGCTCAGGAATCCAGTCAGACTTTTTGTGATCGGTTCTGAGAGGATGCATTCAGGGAGGTCCAAAAACCTTGGCGCTTTACCACTACATAGTACTCGACTCTACACGGTTTAGTTTGTTTTACTATAGTACTTCCTCAATGTGGGCTTCGTTTAACATGTGACACACACTCACACGTTGATATTTTAGAGATTTCCTTGCTGAATGTGATCCTGTGAATCAGGATTTTTAAGTCTTTTTAACTGATCTACAGTACGGCATTATTTGGTTTGATTCTTGTGTTGGACGTCTTGCTCATGACTCTGGCAGTGTGACGACGTCATGCACCAAAGTGCTATACAGTCTAAAATGTGTACGTACATGAAATAGACATAAAAACATACAGTAAAACAACACAAGCATGAGAACACACGCGACATAAAAGTTCCACTCACGTTGTGGTAAAAGCTGATGAAAGACGAAGGTGTAATTGGGGCGTGGTCTTCATCGTGTTTTCTTTTGTTGACCGTTTGCTAACATAAATAAGAGTCTTTAAATGCAGAATGATACTTGACCACGCGTGTCACAGACAAGCGTCCACTCAGCCTCTATTGCGACCTTTTCTCGCTTCAACTCCGCAGCTTCAGTTATGTCATCCTCGTGAAGGGGAAAAGTGTTTTCAGTTTTTCAGCAGCAGACAAAGCTAAAAACAGTTTAAAAGGTCCAGCTTTTTTTTTTTTTTTTTTTATCTCCCACAGCTGTTTCATTCTGTCATCTGTGGTGTTGGATTTCGTCTCATCAAAAATTGATACCAAGTTGTTTATTATTATCTGCCACACAGTGGTGCAGCATCAGGCCATACTGCTGTTTTGAAAATGAATCAGTTTGGTGCGGAATCCTCGCAAACAATAAATCATTCATCGCGAAGCAATTCCCGTAAAGCTCGTTTATACACATTCCCTTCGTTGTGCAAATTCACACCTCCACTTATGATCGCCATTCAACATCAGAAATGAGCACACCGCGTTCCACAGCCTTGACACTTCCTTCAAAGAGATGCTCAGTCCGTCTGTTTACATTAACATGTGCAAAATCCCAAGCACAGTGCTTACACCGTGTAAGTATTACATAGTCATCACAATACCAGAGCAAAATGAACCAGTACCTTCATTTTACAAAGCTCACCCAGAACAGTGTCTCGTTTTAAGCTCACCAAGAAAGAACAGAAGGTCCCCATGTCAAAACACAAAAACTATTTTTGCACGACGAGACGCTGCAGCCGTAGATATCGAACAGAAGGGCGTGTGTGTTCTTGTGGTTGTTGTTGTTGTGTGTCTGAAAATCGCTCATTTCGCTCTTTTACATGTCAATCTGAGTGTGTGTGTGTGTGTGTGTTGTCATTTTTACATTTGTATTAATAAATGTATGGCAGGCTGTTTACTGTAAAACAGTCACCTTCTCTCACACAGATTGTATGTGGGAGATTGAATGACACGAGCGTGTGTGTCTGTCTGTGTGTGTGTGTGTGTGTGTGTGTGTGTGTGTGTGTGTGTGTGTGTGTAAGGGAGAGGCTGGCTGGCTGGCTGACTGGCACTGGTATTAGGTTACATTAGGCACAGAGTAGTTTTTGCTCCGTGACTGTCTCAGATCAATTAAGAGGGAGAGTGTGGGGGTTGGGGGGGTTGGGGTAGAAGGTGAGGTTAGTGATGAAAGATACAGAGTGGATGAGGAAAGAGGAAATGACTGAACATTAAGTTGACGGGTCAGGGAGGAGCAGTGGGAGGAGGAAAGACAGTATATATATATATATATATATATATATATGCAGAGACAGGCGGGAGGACATTGCCGGGGCGATGTATTGAAAGCACTAGCCGTGCAGTAATCACACAGACAGACAACTTTCTTTCAAGGAATACACACAAACCTGAGCAAATATCCTCTCACATTGTTCCGTCCTTGGATAGATATTCACTGTGTAAAATAAAATATTTTGTTCTGCGCTGACGCAGAGCTGCGGTCAACAAAGGAAGATCTAACAGTGTGGGTGTGCACCAGTGGCGCTTCAGCTTCCTCTAAAATGTCAGTGTCAAATATGTACTGTGTTGTATTGACATTTCAATACTAAACGTGCGCTACAACGTGTCACTAGTTCTCACTAGTAATCAGCTGTTCATCACGGATGACGGATTTTTCACTTCCACGGAAGCTCAGCTTCTCTGGGAGTCGATCATCATTTCTGCATGATGATTGGAGGAACTGTCTGAAAGGGCGGAGCCAGTTTTTGATTGACAGCGTTGCAGAAGCATACAGGGCGATATACAGTAACGCTGTGCGTAAAAACACTATTCTAGCATTTCAGTTTTACACCACATTTGCCTTTCCTCGTTCCAGTTGTTCGTTTGCGGGATTGAAACGAAAGAATTTGTATAAATATGTATAAATAACTGGGCCTGAAATGAGCTTCCCCTGTTTCAAAGACCAGCGCTGATGTGCAGCGGTGCTAAACCACTCCTGAGGGGAAATTGTAAAGGAAGATTCGCTTCAGATGGGATGAGAGATTGAAAAAAGAAAAAGAAAAGAGAAGATGTTAGCAGAAGTGATTTTGTTGAACAGATCCTAATTAGCTCCGGTTGCAGTGAAAATAAAAAAAAAATCAGCTGGAACGAAACGTGAGAGATTAACACTTCCTTGTTTATGACACATAGCAGCGGTGTGGTGAACAGCTGTACCTGCACGGATTATTATTCAACAAGTGAGGTGAGGGCCACAGAACTGCTAATCAAATGTTGAGGACGTCTCCAGCTGGGATAATTTGTTTACTAACTGTCTCCACTTTGTGTTTACAGTCCGCATACGCGGTGAACATCGTTTGTAATGGAGAGAATTTTAATATCTTACGTTCCTGAAAGTCATTCATTCGAAAATAATCCAAGCGACTTAAAATTGAATTGATATTTAATTAGAAAACAATCAACCTTCATTTTTTTGTTGCTTTCTCGACATATAATTTACCGTCTGTTCATTATCTTCTGTTATCTTAGTGAGTCACTTCATCTTCTCATTATTTCATTACTTAAAGCCGTCGTCGCGTCATCCATGCACCCATGCTTTTACATAGTAGGAGTCACTTTTATTGTTATAATCGGTAGTTCCAACTCCACACGTTGACATATTTTCACAAATTTGGAATAAAATTGAATAAAGTGGATCAAATCTTCTAATCAAATGTGAGACAAAGACAGTTGCCGACGTTATTGAAAGACCAGAACAATCACCCCTCGTTATGGTGTAAGATAAAAGTAATGTTAATACTGTGCTCTAACTGTGATTTCTGATGCAACACATTGAAAACACATAATGGAGCATTACCACGCAGCACCATCAAAACATTAACGGCTATATTTTAATGTAAGGATAAACAAATAATAAATAGTTTCCAACACGTGGCCTTTCCAGTTTGTTTCAAGCTGTAGTTTTGACCTGGAAATGATGCAGTTGCACATCTTTTTATTTATTTATTTTATATATTAAGTATATAGGACATGAGCTGAAGTGAAAAAATACAATAATAAAGACATACTTTTGTCCCCTTTGTTCCCTTATGAACATTAAGTTCACGTTGACCCCTGCAAACATCCCAGAATCTGTCAGCCTTCGTGAGTTCAGCTTTCATGTTCATTACTCGGTGAGACCTTCTGCTGACAGACAGACGAGCTCATGACGTCGAGGAACGGAACAGAACATGCTCGGCCGAGAACAGCTCGGCGCTCGCCTTCTTTCCGCCCGCTCAGCAGAATAACAGACAGCAACATGCAATTTACATCTTACATGCTAATACCCGGTGCCTTCTTCAACTTCTGAGAATCTCCTGCTCCTAATTCTGAAGCCTCCCTGCATGTAAACTGCTGTTTACGCGCCATGTCTTCTTGAAAGTAGGAGCAGGCGGAGGATGCAGTCAATCACACGACATGGCCTCCCTCTCTGTTCCTCTGTCTAATCGTGCTGTTCATGAGCAGCGTCATGAAAAATGTGTTGCACATGTTTCCGAGGTCGTGCTGAGTATTGATTGAGCGTTATTAAGGGGATTAGATTATTTAGAGATGGACTCAGGGCTTGTCACTTAAACCCCTTAAGGTGGTATTTATATTTCCCTGGCTGTTACACTGCATGGTGCCGCACTCCTGACAGGTGCTGTAGCTCCATCTACTATTAATAACTGTGTTTCTTTTTGTGTGTTTTTTTTTTTGTATCTGCCTCCATCCCTTTCTGAGTCTTTCTCCCCTTTTCCCTCCCTCCCTCCCTCCCCACCTTCCTCTCTGCGTCACTGTATCTGTGCATTGAGCATCAGCGCGTGCTTAATGACAGCGGTGCAGAGGCGGCTTTGGATGGTAGCTAAAACAGAGGCTGTCCTCCTCTCTGACTCTCTCTCTCTCTCTCTCTCTCTCTCTGTCAAACACTCAGCCCCGAAAGAATAACTGTAATTTAAGGACTAGAGCTGCGCTTGCTCGTTAAAAAGAAGCCATGGGAGAGATGGATGGGTAGAGGAGAGGAGAGGAAGGGAGCAAAAGAAGGGAGGTTCCTAGTGATGGAACGATGTGAGGGAAGCAGGAGGAGGAAGGGCATGATGTCATCTTTTAACCCTATACTGCTCCCCTCTCTTCCCTCCCGTTTCCTCCCCAGATTCTTCCTCCTCTCCTCTCCTCTCCTCTCCTCTCCTCTCCTCTCCTCTCCTCTCCTCTCCTCTCCTCTCCTCTCCTCTCCTCTCTGTCTCTGTCCAGCAGGACTATATTTAGAGATGTGCAGCTGTGGATGTGTGCGGTCGTGTTTTGATGCAGGATGCTCGGCATTGCTCAGTTGAATGTTTCTGCTGCTTGTACGGAATTCATCCTCTCCTCTCCTCTCCTCCTCCCCTCCTCCCCTCCTCTCCTCCTCTCCTCTCCTCCGCCCATTGTTGTTAAATTCATGTCCTCTCATTAGTCAGAACATGGCCATAAATACACACCGTACCAACCACTGCTGTAAATACTCACTCGAGCACCAACAGGGCATTCATTTGCAGCTGAAAATAGACTCTTAGACTAACACACAATCTACACATGTCAGAGTAATGTTGCGACACATTTTTAAAAGTTTGCATCATGTGGCAGAACGGCATATATTAGTATAAGTGCAATATTGTGCCGTTTCAAACTTCTAGTCTGATACAGTTCTTTCGGCCAATTAAACATTTATTAGCAAATGACGTCAAACGGCCGCGTACACAAGGAACTGTTTTCAGTCTTGCCACTTGAGGGCAGCAGTTTTAGATGTAAACATTGAACGGCTGTGGCAGAGCTCCCCTGGTGGCCTTAAGGGAGAAATTAAGTTTTAAAATTCTAGTCTTGTCATTTTTCTATACATTAAAAATGAAGTTAGTTCATAAGTATTGTAATAAAACAATACGGGTTAGAACTAGATCTAATCTCATGTGGTCATAAAAGACGCACCCAGGCTACATTTGTATACCAGGTGTGAACACTTGCACTTAGTCTGCTTTACTATTTTATCACTGACGATGGAAGTTACAGTAATACCAGGCCTGGCTTGACTTGAGTTGAGATCAGATTATAATCTAATAAAAAATATGGAACACAAAAAACTGATTTATGCATCTGTAGGGACGCACAAGATAAATGTGTGCTGGCGTTCCGGTGGAAAAGGGGAAGTGTGTGTTTGTTAGTGTTGTAAGAAAAAGGATATTTGTGAGGAGCAGAGGATTTTCTGACGGTAGATATACAGTATCTAGTTTTTACCTCTTTACTGAGATGAAATAAAACACGCTACACAAAAGCTAACCTGTGCTTAAAAAGAGATGAAGTAATTTTTCACAGAATGACTAAAAGGCCACAAAAGACGGCGGTGATTATTCTTTTTCTTGTATGCATTTGCACTTTAAGTTGAAGAGAATATCCAGAGTAATGCAAAGCTTCTGCTGCTTTATATTAGCACTGATGGATTATGATTTAGAATACATTAAATGAAAGGTGTAATTGCTTTTCTTACGAGCTGCATCATCAACACGCTGTACCTCGGTGTTTGCACCTTTCTAAATGATTAAAGGTGAACGATCTAGTGAAATCAAGTTTACCGTGTGCATTTAACGTTGCATTTAAAGTGATATAGTCACAGCTTGTGTCGGCAGGTGTTTTAAATACCACTGTGCAGAAGCTGTTATTAATGACTCACTTGTTTGGCTAATATTCTAATCACTGCGCTGACATGATATTAACGAGACTGGACGCTGAAGCTGAAATTCACGTCACTGCACTTTGCTGTATCACGCACACACACCGAGTGGATGTGTCTTTCATTTCTTTTATTTCTCCCACACTTGCTCTCACATGACCCACGGAGTCTTTCATTCCCTTCATCGTCTGTCCCTCTTTTCTCACCTCCTCTCTCTCGCTCTGTTCCCCCCTTTTCTTTCTCAGTCCCAGCACGGCACATCTTCATACAATTACACTGCATTAAAAATGGATTAGACTTCACCTCCACAGGCCGCCTTCAGAGGGAGAACTGGTGTAAGGGATGGAGGGGGCGCAAGGGGAAAAGAAGGAGCGTGAGGAAACAAAAAAGGAAAACAGAGTGGAGAAGGACTGTAAAAAATGTATGGAAAGAGGTAGAGGAGTGATGAAGACGTTAAAGCGGCAGATATCTCTACCAGCCAGAACAATCTTTTCACACTTGTTTTTCAGAGTCAGAAAACAGTGTGAGCTCTTCCACCACACACTTGTCCACTCACTGAGAAATGTTAAAGAAGAGCCACAGAGGGACAACTTATGCAAAGGACAGTATTTGTCGTTTGTTGTTCTTTTCTGTGCCAAAGGCAGCAGATGGCCCCCGGTGTGTTCACAACAGGTGAAGGGCTCTGGGGCTGGAAGAGCTCCAGTCAGGCCCTCTGACCCCCCCCTCCTGTGATTCCAACCTGAGGTTAAGAAGGGTCAAAATTGAATCTGTATCCTGCTTTGTCTGTGTGTGTGTGTGTGTGTGTGTGTGCTGAAGAGCTTGGATCATGCTCCTCTCACCTGCACACTGAGTCTAGACTGTTTCCCAGCCATTGTTTCCTCTTTTCTTCTTTTCCTCTGCATTGTCTTGCTCTGTCAGAGACCGATTATTTGTACAAGACAAGTTTAGTGCACACTGTGTTGCACGTTACACCCACACAGGCTACACGTGTACACAAACACAAGTCCAACTTTACTCATTTGTGAAGAAATACAGGTATTAGATCAAGCTTTTGGACCTTTGGAAGGCGGAATAGTGGCTAGCACTGTTGCCTCACAGCAAGATGGTTTTCTTTTGCTACTCCCACAGTCCAAAAATATGGTTATATACAGTATAAGTCATCAGTTCTTTCTTCTGCATTTTTGTATCATTTATCTAAATAAAGATGTACGCGTTGCCAGCCTCACGTAAAGACTCTAGATATCTGCCTGCTTCGTGAATCATCTATCATCTTGTTTCCCAGAAAAAGAACCAAGCATTCCCATCACGCTGCTGTCTGAGCCTGTAAATGTCTATTATGGTATTTCAACTTTTATTTCAGCACATGCACAGTTTTAGTAAACCCCGGTCATCGGCCGCTGTATCTCTACATCTGTGAAAAGTACGAGTTTTTAGAGGTACAGGGTTTGAATCCGATGGCCGGCAGCAGAGTGTTTTATTGTGACGAACAGGTTGGGAGAGCGAATGTGACAGGTAATAGGACTGAGATACAACACAGCCCTCAGCAGGGAGGTGTGTGTGTGTATAAATGCTTCTGTATATGTGCAGGTGTGTACAAATGTGGCTATAGAGTAATAGTCTTCATAGTCTTGTTTAAATTGACTAAAATGTTGTGTTTTTTGTACCATTCAAATTATAACAAAACTCTGCTGTATCGATATCTCCAGCCCCAACCTCTACAGTTCACTACTAAACACGGATTCCACCTTCTTGTCTAACTCTCTCTCTCTCTCTGTGTCTTTCATGCAGACGCCCCGGTGGCAGAGTTACACGACCTGTTCTGTAAGAAGCTGCAGCAGTGCTGCGTGCTCTTTGATTTCCTGGACTGTGTGGCCGACCTGAAGGGGAAGGAGATTAAACGTGCGGCGCTCAACGAGCTGGTGGAGAGTGTGGCCACAAGCAGAGGAGTCCTCATAGAGCCTCTCTACCCAGAGGCTATAAAGATGGTAGGAGGGGAGGAGAGGGGAGGGGAGGGGAGGGGAGGAGAGGGGAGCTATGGATGAAAGAGAAATAAATAAATACCAGGTATAAAAAAAAACAAAAAACCCTGACCATCCGAGCACAGACAGTGACAAACAGTGGTCAAGGTAGATGAGCAAACAGATCGATAGCTAGATGGAGGGAGGGAGAAGAAACCTCGAAATGGGTTTCCACAGATGAATCATTCCCCATCATCATCATCATCATCGACATCAGAAATCCGTATTTGAGTTTTATTTTCGCCTCAGGTGACGACATCAGAGGCCACGAACCAACGGCAGTGGTGCTTGGGTGTGTAGGAAGGAAAGGAGAGAAAGGGTGCTAAGATACAAAAGCTGCACAGATGATGAGAGGGAGAAGGGCGGACAGGAAGGATAGAGAGAAGGGAGTGGTGGAGAGTGTGGCAGCAAAGATCCCTCAGGATTTAAAGAGAAAAGAAATGGAGACGAAAGCAGAGAGAGAGAGAGAGAGGAGCTTATGTGAGGGAGTGACGACACTCAGAGGCGGTGAGAGGGTGGATCAGTGGATGGAGAGTGGCTAAGAGGTTCAATGTTCCCAAAACGTCAATTAGGTAATAATTGTACCTTAGATATGTGTGATTACGTAACAATAATGCTAATTTTGTGTTGACGAGTGCACTGCTGTGGACAGTTTCATTTGTATCCGCTTTTTAGTGACGTCGCCCTGCGAGTAGCAAACCTACGGGGAGACCACACGAGACGACATGACAACAATTCCCATGACCTCACGCTGCGATGTCAACAAACTAGTGTTCTGTTATTGTTTTGGTTGAGGGCCCCCTTAGTGGCAGAAGTTACGTTCAGTGTCTGGTGAAGGTTTGCATCACTAAGCTGTGGACACCTGGATTTGCTTACTGAAGTTAGGTTTGAATATGTTTTACTTGTCTACGAACCTGGATAAAAGCAGACGTTCACAGACGGGCTCATGGTTAAAGTTGCAGCCACTGTCACCTGCTCTAAGATACTGTTTCAGCTGATAGATGAGACTCCATAGTAAAAATAAGCAGGATTTACAAATCCCTGTCTTACCTCCACCTTCCTCACTACCTCCCCTCTTCTTGGTTGTGTTTCTCCCCCCCTCCCCTCCCTCAGATCTCTGTAAATATCTTCAGGACTCTCCCACCCAGCGAGAATCCAGAGTTCGACCCAGAGGAAGATGAGCCAACACTGGAGGCTTCTTGGCCGCATCTGCAGGTACATCATGCACAAATCATGTTGTGATAAAACCTTCTGATGATATCTATTACCCCTGTTTCATCGCACCACAGTTGGTCTTGGAACAGAGACAAACGCTGTTGACTTTGGCTTTTCTTCTCCAAAACAAAAAATGGAAAACGTTGAGTTTGTTTTTAAGAGAGAATGTGGCATTAAAATGTGGCTCCACTATGTTTCAGGTACTGTATAAGTGCCATTATGCATTGAAGCCTGACTGTTTTATCAGACTCATCACTGAAGAACACTTAAACGGACCTGTGATGGGTCTTGTGTGACGTTTGGGTGCAGTGTTCAGTCACCGCTGCACCTTTAGTACAATATGAGTCAAAGCATGAGCGTGAAATCTGCGACACGAGCGTCACATCGTAACATTTCTGGGTTCTGAAGCTTAGATGTTCTTTTTCCTGGGACGTTGCCGCCTCCCCCCCCCGCTGCTGTCGCAGTCGTCGTGAATGATTCATGCCGCGAGGAAAAATTTTAGACCAAAACACACGTTAGATTTCTCTGTTAAATGAAAATATAGGATATGGAGTCAGTTAAAGTAGGAGTCATTTTAACACCAGATTAGATTAGGACCAGCTCCATTATCGATTTAACTCTTTTAATATTCATATAACACTAAAAGTGTTAAATACACTCTGAATTATGATTGTAATGAGCAGTTTTATATTGAATTAACACCAAAAGAGTTAAATATAACTCTCTTCCGGAGTGTATTTGGTCCTTACTGGCACTGAATTTGATATGTAACAAATACCGTAGCAAAAAAAATGCAATTAAAAGGAACTATGTGCCAGAAGCATATCATAGATATTTATTGTATATTCCAATAGCTATTAAAGACAAACTCAGACACTAAATGACATCCACACTTTTGCCGTTTCTCCGCCTACCAGCTGGTATACGAGTTCTTTCTGCGTTTCCTGGAGAGCCCGGACTTCCAGCCCTCCATGGCCAAGCGCTATGTTGACCAGAAGTTTGTCCTGCAGGTAATACTGTCTCCTTTTCTCTTTTAAAAAACGTGTTTTTACTCCTGATGAAAGGAAGGGAAAACATAAATAAATTTAGTTATTTATCTAAATGTGGGTGCTTGCTTGAAGAAATTACATCCAAGATGCCATAATGCAATTTTTATCTTTAATATTCTTTTAGAAAACAGAAAACTCACTCCTAAAATAACAGCTCAGCAAACACACATGCAGAGACAGGGCCTTTTTTGTGTTGGAAGCAATGTGGAACATCTACGGCTAATCATTTCCAAGATATATATAGGGTCATGGGAGTGTATATAGACGACTCATTTATTACACTATACCAGGGAACTGAAACAGTTCTAATCAGAGATAAATACTTATTAAAGATACTTTTAGACAAGTAGCAGGAACGCTATCACGCGAAGATGGTGGCACGTTCATACTCCAACACTGGACCCATGTGTGGTGTGGAATTGTGAAAACACCCATGACAACTTCATGTTCTAAAATTTAAAAAGATAAATAAAAATAGAACACAGAGGAATTAATGTTGCTGTTTGCTGTGATTATGAAATGCAAGTTCTTACAAGTAGGGCAAGGAAAGACTATTTGATTAGATTAATGTGGGGTTTGGAGCCTAGTGGTGTCGACAGAGAATAAAATGCAGTCTCATGTGCACACATACTGTAATTATCTAATCTCTGTCTGTGTGTGTGTGTGTGTGTGTGTAGCTCCTGGAGCTGTTTGACAGCGAGGACCCCAGGGAGCGGGAGTACCTAAAGACCATCCTGCACCGCGTCTATGGAAAACTACTGGGTCTCCGAGCTTACATCCGCAAACAGATCAACAACATCTTCCTCAGGTACGCGCTGCAATCAGTACAGGACTGATACTGGAGGTGCTGCATATAATCTCGTCACGTCAGTTTTCAAATCAAACATTATTGGCAAACAAAAAAAGCGTTAGTTCAAAGAGAAGCTGCCTCTGTGACCTCTGTGCAATGTCAAATCCACAGCTTTAAACCCGTGGTTATAGAAGGTTATGGTTGAGCGGCTCTGTAAAGCATAAGAATTAATGATAACTGCGTTTGACAAATGTAATTCTGCCTAAGTGAAGGTAGTGTTCTGCACCGTGTCATCATCCTGCTCTTATGCAGAGAGCGGCATCATTATGTCATCAGATTATTTACAACAATGAACAAAGAAAATGCTGTGTAGTACAAGTTGGTTTTTTTTTTATATTTCAATTTAGTGGTTTTGGGATTATTGTTCACGTCTTGTTCCAGCTGCAGGGAATTCTGTTTTTCAATTCTCTTGTAAAAGCTGAAGTATCAGGACATTATTGAACATGGAGATAACAGACGGTGTTTAAGCGTGGCCAGGCTTTTTATTAAGTAGCTTTTAACTAACTGCTGCTTCAGAATGTACACTGCTTTCAATTAATGTTAATTAATGGGAATGAATTCAATTACTGATCAATCTTTGCACGTTTGTGCCATTTCAGGTTCATATATGAAACTGAGCACTTCAATGGAGTCGCAGAGCTGCTGGAAATCCTCGGCAGGTTTGTGTTCCCGCACACACACACACACACACACACACACACACACACGTGTTATGGTCTGGTGAATGCCTTAAACGACAGATACAGTGGCTCGTGTTCATGACACAGCCAGTGAGCCCAGTGAAGAGAACAACAAACACCATCAAACAGCACAAAAACGGCGACAAAGCATAAACACGGTGTATTATTTGAATTCATCACCTAAGTGAGAACTGCAGGATGAGCTTGTGAGGGACACAAGTGAAGGTGGAGAAGCTTCTGTGAGGAAGGAGAGACAGAAACAAGGTTAAAGATTTTCACAAGCAACAGAAATAGCCTGTGATCACATGCCAGCTCTGTAGGCGTTCAAAACGTAGGATTATTTACTGTGTTTGTGTATTTTCTTTGTTTGTATGTATGTATTATAGTTGATGAATGGTCACTTTACAAACATGTTTTATGGAGCCGTGAGTTAAGCCGACGGTTGACACGGTGAGGGTTCACAGCAAAAGGAAAGACGTGAGTTTATTCATATCGCAGCTCTGATTAGATAATTACTAACTTCCCTAAACACTTGGCAACACATTATGCAGTACTGAGGGTGGTTCACCAACACAAATGGAATAATACTACCCCTAAGTGTGTTTGTACAAGTGTATAATCACTTTTAACTTCTTACGCTCCTTTCGCCGTACAATTAGCATTTTATATGTACTTGATTACAGTAGTTATACATGCAGTAAAACATGTAGGTGCGTGTCTATATGTTTACTCATGATGCTAATGCCATTGTTGTCGACAAAGGGGGCAACAAACCTCGTCTGGGAGCTCAGTTTGGGTCGTGTAGTGTTTGAGCTCGACGTTAAGTAGTTCCCGCCTTTGTTGGGATATTTGCATAATGTGATTTAATTGGCCGAGGTTTTGGAACGCTGAACATTGCTCAGCTGACCCACAATGCAGTTCAACGCTGAGTGAATGACAAGCGTAGAGGAGGAAGTTCTTTATTATCAGATGCTCCTGTAATCTTTTCCTAGCACGGACGTCTGCAAAGCAACAATACTACAGTACACCACGACAAAGCAAATTAGACTCTAATAATAATAATAACAATAATAATAATAATAATAACAACAGCCTTAAATCAGCTACTGTGGTTAAACATGCGAAATAATATGTCTGGAAAACCGGAGATCAAAAAGTGCACGACGACATTAGACAATTACAGGTTAATGGAGACAATGGGGAGAGGGAGGAGGATGAGCAAGTGAACATTCAATGAGTCAGAAGAGGAGAGAGAGAGGTTTGTATTCATGTTGGTGGTAACAGAGGTATTTATAGCTCCTCCCACACGTGTAGAGCGAGAGAGAGATGGGCGAGGGGGGGGATGCATAACACAGGAAGAGGATATTTATCTGAAACATTTTTATGTAGACCGACAGACAGTTTTTAAAGGTGACAGACAAATATAAACCTGGCTCTTTATCTTTGTTCTTTTATATAGTATATTATTGGAAACATTTTTATGTGTCCACTTGTGTACATACATTTATCAGCTTCAACGTTAAAGTATTTATACAGAAGGATGACGACGATGATCCTTGTCATAAACGGATTGAATGGTCCCCGTGTTATCTCGAAGTTCACATATGGCACTGCTTTAACTACTCTTTTAGTGTGTAAGAGACACATACTGTATGAAAATAATTACACTTCATTAAAAGTTTTTCATTACATTTAATAATAAATATTGAAATCAAGTTGACACATTGTACCTTTAAGTGAAGAAACATTCATTCTCTGTTTTGTATTTTCTTCATTAAATATGTGTTTTTTTTTTAGGGGGGTTGATATTTGAAATGTGATGAGCATTTATTTTCTTTCTCTTTTGGACACATTTTAACACAACGATGTCCCCCACTATCCCCCACTATCCCCCACTGTCCCCCACTGTCCTCTTGTCTCTTCTGCAGCATCATAAATGGCTTCGCTCTGCCTCTCAAGGCCGAACATAAGCAGTTCCTGGTTCGGGTTCTCATCCCGCTACACACAGCAAAGTCCCTTTCCATCTTCCATGCACAGGTCAGTGACTCGTCTTAATTAAAACTAAAAAACGCAGACTGTGTAAATCCTTGAAGGCTACTGTGTAATTCTCCTGATAGAAACACACATTGCTATTCTAGATTCCAGTCCTCCACCTCTCATAGTATGTTTGTTAGCAGTCATTTAATCATCATCATCATCATCATCATCTCCTGTCCAACATGTGACATGTTGTTGGAAAATAACTGGGAGCATACAATACGAAAGAAGTGGTAGTTTCATGTTTCTGCGGTGCACCACATATACCACTAGGAGGCAGAGTTGAGTCAAATATGACTCCGTAGAAAGAGGCACATCAGTGTTTGAGTTTGTGTGTTTGATGTGTGTGTGAACTTGTATTTGTTACCTTCTCAGGACACTTTGTGACTCATAGACTGAACTTGTCAGGACCAAAATCCTGGTCCTAATGAGGCAGAACCTCATTTCTGAGGAGCTGGTGAAGTTTACGGTCAAGATTTGAACTGTGGTTAGGTTAAGATTAGGGCTAGCACTTTGTCTAGGCTGTCTAAATGAAGGGAGAACAATGCAGTGTGTGTGTGTGTGTGTGTGTGTGTCACACATTCACATTATTTGGTTATGCAGGTTTGTTCTCTAACCTTCATAAACTGGTGTGTGTGTGTGGGGGGGGGGGGGCAGTGTGAGCATTCTGGGTCTGAGCATCACTGTGCCCTACATTTCTCCTCCACATCTCTCTCCCTGTGGTTCACACACATACATTATTCATACACACACACACACACACACACACGCTCGCTCAGTGTGACAGGGTCATGGTGGACAGCAGTGTCGTTCTCCGTACACACGGCTGTGCAGCAGTGACCCACTTCTACACCTAAATATCAACTACCGTATCACACGCTCACCTTTTATCACAACCTCGGAGGTTTTGCTGTATAACAAATGTAAATGTAGCCTGTGAAAAGTTTTACTGTTTCCATCCGAATGTGGTAAAAGCTTTGCAGCTACGACATTCAGGGAGCATTAAAAACTACGATTGCTATGCTCAAACAGTGCGGTTTTGAAATAGAGCAAACTAAAACGATGTCACTTTATGTATTTATCTTAGAAGATAAGCTCAGCAGCTTTCTTGTTAGAATCCACTAATTCATTGCATACACACAGATATGACATATTTAAATTCCAGTTCAAATAAATAATGAACATCCACGTTTGCTCTGTACTTGACCACGTAATAGCGACTTCTTTAAGGTGCAGATCAGAGGCAAATGTTAAAACTCTCTTGAATGACTTTATCCCTAAATATAGAACCTAATCCGATGTGTCACCGGGATAAATCAATATTAGTTTAAATCTTAGCAGGGGGAAAAAAAAGACACAATCCATAATCCTAAACCTAACGACGACCCTGTGCAGCCACAAAGCTCCTCCTGACAAGTGGATCTAACGGCGTATTTGCCCTGAGCAATCTCTCTAATGCCTCATGAAGGCTTTAAATAGTTTGAGTACCTTTATTTTAATCCTCATCTTTTTCCTGTATTACTTTTTATTCAAGTTTGACATCCCTGCTGTCAGCGGCGCCTTCTCACAGCCCCCGCTGTGGTGTTGTAGTGTTGTGGTGAGAACAAAGGACAGGAAAGTTGGGGCTGGAGTCAGAAGAACAGATTAAACAGATTAAAAGGATCAAGAATGATTAAAAAGAGGAAACAACTGCAAAAACTGAAACTAAAATCTGCAAACACTCAGTGTCTGTACCTGCAAAACTCAACAATCTAGTGCTCTAGTGTCTAAAAACCTTTCTCTGTGTTTAAGTACTGAAATGAACCAGCATGAAAAAAAAAAAAAAGCACAGAGGAGAAAAGACAGAGGCAGAGACAAAAGGTCTAAACTCTATCTCACATTGCCCTTAAGGGACTTTGTGTGTGTGTGTGTGACATCACTTCTTCCGTAAACACACGCACACACAGTCTCCGTCGCCACGGTGCCCTCTCGCCACGGCAACGGGCCGTGACTGAAGGGGGGCAACCGCAAAACACACACGCACACTCACGAGCGCACGCGGCACACGACATTCACAGAATAATGGGATATGATTGCAGATCATATAAAAGAAAAAAGCTCATGTAGAATGACACACACACACACACACACACACACACACACACTCTCTCTCTCTCTTCCTCTCTCCCATCGGAAAACTTGTCTTTCCAATCTCTAGCAGTGTTTAATCCCAGGTGGATAACTGCTAAGATCCTCTTGTCATCTTGACAGCTGTGTGTGTGTGTGTGTGTGTGTGTGTGTGTGCGTGTGTGTGCGTACACTAACCTCATCCTCTCTGTTCTTACAGCTGGCCTACTGTGTGGTGCAGTTTATGGAGAAAGATGCAACAGTCACTGAATATGTAAGGATACGTTCACGTCGCGTTGTCAAGACCACGCACTTACGACACAATCACATTAACCTCAGAGATCCAGCTAAAGTGTCGCTGCTTATTTTTAATATCGCTTTTGGCCAAAATCGTTCAGATGATGTCATCTTTTCCATAAAAGTTTTTTAAAGCGGCACTGAGGAATATTTCATAGGAACACCGGGTCAAATTATCATGATGTCGAAATATGATGGAACTTCCTCAGCTCTTTGAGGAGCTGCACACTGTGGAGCGTTTAACAGTCCGACAGAATGGTGGTGGAGACCAAAGCAGAGGATAAAGCGGAGTAAAGACACACTTTTTGTGTCCGATACTGATATTAATCAGTCATTTTAAAGCTTTTATGAACTACGAAGCTCATTTGAGTCATTTCAAACACTGTGTAACAAATGTTGTTCTCCCAAAAAGACCAAATAAACAGCCCAAACATGACTCAGCACGCGATATATTTTAAATTTCTGTCTGTCCGATATCCCGTCCTGTAATTTTGACCAGCGTCAGACCGATTTAATTGCATTTAACCTTTATTTAACCAGATAAAAGACCCGTTGAGATCAATTCCTCCTTCACGAGGCCTATACTGACTGATACTGATCCATCCCTACTAAATAAGTCCTGGATTTATGCTCATTAGACAAAAACATGTCTCCAAATGAGTCAGAAAAATAATCTAATAATCAGTTCCTTCTACAAAGCCTCAGGTTACATGAAAGAAATGAATTTGTAAAATAGACTTAAACAGTAAAAGGAAGCGAAAGGTTAAACTGTGTTGTCTAGACTTAAGATACACAGTATTTATAATAAGCTGTTACATGTTTTAAGTCATAGAAATGATGGACAAACTCCATGTTCACAAACTTATACCGTAAGAACAAATTCACTAATATAAGTATAGAACGAAAGTTAACAACACGTCTGAATACACTACGAGTTAATGGAGATGGTAGAAATGGACGTTTGCCAGTTTCCCCCGCTGAGCTAATGCTGCAGCATTTATACTCGTGTTTCATGGTTTTTGTCTGTAGATCATCAGAGGGCTGCTCAAGTACTGGCCAAAAACCTGCACACAGAAAGAGGTGAGACAGATGATGACATTAAATCATCTTAATGACCCTTTTTTCTTGTATTTATGTATAAAGCATGTGTGTTGTTGTGGTGTGTGTGTGTGTTTTGTTTAAGGTGATGTTCCTGGGGGAGATTGAGGAGATCCTGGATGTCATTGAGCCGTCACAGTTCATCAGGATCCAGGAGCCGCTCTTCAAACAAATCGCAGCCTGCATCTCCAGCCCTCACTTCCAGGTCAACACAGTTCTATACTCCCGTCGTCTGCATTCACAGCAATACTGGAAAATGATCACTAAAAGCTACAGTATTTCCAGAAGTAAAAAAAACAATACAGTGACCTAATTCCCACCGGATTTGTCACTATAGAAAAGCTACGTTCAACACATAGACTTTATGTTCTCTATCTTGTGCATAGATAGAGAAATTGTGCACAGACAGATACCGTGATGTGTCGCTGTGCGATTGTCTTGCAGTATATCGATTATCACAGAATGGCTTTTTTATCGAGGGAATCATTGGTATCGTGGACCATGTATCGTATCGTGAGGTACCCAGTGATTCACCAACATTTCCAGGACTTAACGGTGTGTGTGTGTGTGTGTGGTTGTTTCAGGTAGCGGAGCGGGCTCTTTACTTCTGGAACAACGAGTACATCCTCAGTCTGATAGAGGAGAACTGTCAAGTCATCCTGCCGCTGGTCTTCGCCACGCTCTACAGAGTCTCTAAGGAGCACTGGAACCAGTCAGTGGCACAGAAACAACACAAATGCACAACACACAACTCATAACTCCAAGGCGTAGCTTTTAGTTTTTAAGCTTTCCGGTCAGTTCGGGCGCAGCCTCCCGCTCTATCGCCACGGCGATGGAAAGCTAAGTGAGAAGTGTTTGTTTGACGGGGAGCTTCAGTCAGGATAAAAGCAGCAGCACCGTCCCTTATCTCACTCAGCAGCTGCGCTGAAACGCCTCCGATCACTGGAGCCGGTGAGGACGTTTCAAAGAATGCCAAGTTTTTTTTGTTTTTTTTTGATTGACCTGTTAAAGCGAGGGGGGAAAAAAGATCGCAGTCATCCTCAGTCGTTAGCTTTGAAGACGGTTCATCTCTCATCTAAGAGGCTTCCTCAGTTCTGTGCTGTGTGTACGAGTTTAGGAAATCAGCAACACACATTTCACACACGTTGCCTTTTGCACTTCAATTCATTCCTGCTGCTCATTTGAATGAAAGAAGAAACTGTAAATAGAAGCAGCTCTCAGTATAGCTATGTTAGGGTTAGTGTCTTAGTACACAAGGGACAACTGCAAACAGGTCAGAGTTTGACTGAAAACACAAAGAGATTAATTCTGCCGCTCAAAAAAACCCCCTAAACATTCAGTAGTTGCTGCTGTATACGCACAAACGCTCCCTCAGTCATGTCTGATATGTTTTATCTGATGCTATTTTGCAGTTTCAGTCAATCTTGTATGAAGAGATCATATTAACTCGAGCCAGAATACTTTATTTCCTTTAAATATTCAACTTTAAAGCCTATTTTAAATAATTAAACCAAGTCATTAGCGTTTGTTTCATGGTTCCATGCACGTGCATGTACCAGAAGCTGAAGATAACAAATGATCACTATTATATTCACATCACTTGCTAATACTCTTCCTCTACCTGCTCACTCTGACCCTCGACCCACAATCCCGTGGGACAGACGATGAACCCGATTAATTCCCTATTTATGTCCGCCCCTGCAGGACCATCGTGTCTCTGATCTACAACGTGCTGAAGACCTTCATGGAGATGAACAGCAAGCTGTTTGATGACCTCACTGCCTCCTACAAAGTGGAGAAACAGAAGTGAGTGTGACTCGCGCTCCTTGTGTCCGTGTGACCGCGACACGAGGCTCTGAAGTCATGTTTTCAACCCTATTTGTTCCATTCAACATCGCAAGCATGCGTCACTTAGGTCATCTCTTCAGCAAGGACGTGATCGTGACGTTAGCTCCTTAAACTCAGATAGGAGATCATTGTTAAGGAATAGTTCTGTTTTTGAGGGAAATTGCTCGTCCTTTCTAAAAACTGAGATATTATTAACATAAAGACTGAAGAAAGAGCAAACCTCTGGTGGGGTTTATTCAGCATGAATCCACCTGGAGGGATTTACCCACTTACAGCAACAATGTAAGGTTTCCTCCAAAACTTCAAACTTCAAATAATTGTCACCAGTAAGAGAGATCAGTGAAAGGGAGAGAAATACAAATGTGTTGGATGCACTATAAGTCTCTCCTCTTCCTTCTCCAGGGAGATGAAGCGAGACAGGGAGCGCACGGAGCTGTGGCGAGGCCTGGAGGAGTACCAGGAGCGCCGGATGCAGATGCTCACCGAGGCCGCCAGGAACCAACGCAACCTCCAGGAGCGAGGAGGAGAGAGAGGGGACCCGCCGTCACCTTCGTCCCCACAGACGGCTCACTCCGACCTGCCCGAGCCCAAACACAGCGGGGCCTCCTCTGCAGCTGGGGAGAGCGCCACCTAGGTGCTACTCTTTAACATTCGGTTAACACAGGGGTTTAGGGGACAGGGAGAAGACATGACATTGATGGTGTAAGTGTTGGGAGAAAGAGAAAGGTACAAAACACATCCTCCGTTGTTGTGTTGTGTTGTCGTTTTTTTTTTTTTTTTTTTTGCCTTGCGTCATCGGGAACGTAGCTTTTTACGCTTTTTTGATCCAAGGTAAAAAACAAAAAAAAAAAACAAACACACAAATGTACCTTTTTCCTGAGTTGTGTGAAACTGGTTCACTTTGAGCTGTACACACATTATTATGTGTCAGATCAGAAGATGAATACGGTCCACTAGTGCAGACTATCGTTTTAAGTAACAGCTGGTTTATTAAACTGCAGGTCAGTACCTAAAAAACCGGGAGCTGGCCTGTCCTCAAACCCGCCTTTCAACGACACTGTCGACGTTTTCCAACGCGTGTCCAGATCTGTTGTCACTCAACATTTAACCAACCCCAGTCTGTGCTGTGGCTCTGTATTTACCTTTTGGTCACAGGTGCTTATTTCATGCGTGGATAGCACAACACATAAATAAACAAAAGAAGCAATTTCACACAAGAGGTCCCAAAACTATCGCTGCACAGACCAGACACACACACACACACACACACACACACACACACACACACTAATGCACGTATTTGCTGTAAATATGAGAAGATGGAGCTACAGAAAGTTTATCCAGGTTAAACTCTTCTCACACAACATTAACTGATGACCAGGTATTTCATACACACACACACACACACGCACACACAGTACATATAGTGACTCACACGACACAGCTGGTTCTGGCACTATCTCCGCTCCCATTCTGTCAGGTTCCACAGAAGAACGAGTCTAAAGTCCCTCAAGGTTAAATAACCACAGATGAAGATGATGATGATGATGATGAAAATGATATAAAGTACAATAATGTTCCTTCTTCTTACTTGTTACTCTACTACTACTACTCTACTCTACTCTTAAGTACTACTGATGATGATGATAATGTTTTTATATATATATATATATATAAATATACATATGTCTCTGGATATTTCTGTAGTGTATTATGGGAGAAACACTAGTGTAGCAGAAACCACGAGGGGGAACGTCGGCTTGAATTCTGAGCTCGCGTCACACGTTCAACGTACGAGGCCATAACGTGAGCGGCGGAATTCAGCGGGAGTTCCCCTGGAACAGACCTTCGAGAGGGGAAGAGTGAACTGGATGCGCGGTGGCTGTTTTTCTTTTATTTTGAGAAATAGTTTTGCGATGGCGGTGAGGTGGGGCGGCCTTTAAAGGGGCACTGCGTTAACAAAAAAAAACAATTCCAGAAACATTCCACCTTTAAAGGTCATCACTATGTTATTTATTTATTTATTTATTTATTTACTTGTTTTTAAGAATGCAGCGTGCGTGTCAATCCAGGCCTAAAACATGCATTGAATGCATTTCCCCCCCGTTCAACACAAGAAATTAAATTTGAATCTTTCTTTGTTTATATCCATGTTTGGTAGCTAACACTGCCTCCTAATAACCTAAGTAAAGAGGTTGAACCTGATGGCGTACTACTACTACTACTACTACTACTACTACTACATTTACTGCATGCACCTCCGAAAACACACCACACGACCACAACTACACGGAACCACACCAGTTTGAATCATTTTTCAGCTTTCGGTCACATTTGAAGCTTCCCATTAGACAATGCTCCCCGCCCAACAGGGAGGTTACAGCGCTGGAATGAAGCGCACGCCATGTTTGTGTCAAATAAAAAGAAAAACGCCATCATCCAGTTGGCTTTCTGAACCCAGAGCGTCTGGTCCTTTAGGCTCAGCAGACCCTGATGCTGCTTAGATTAAGACCATGATGATGATGATGATGATGATGATAACTTTCTCGGTGTGAAACAACAACAACAACAAAAAATCTCTTTGTTCTTGTCTGATATTATGATTGAGCGATGGCATAAAGAGTGGAGGTGGAAGGAAAAAAAAAATCCGAAAAAAAAAACTAACATTTTAGCAATATTTTCATTCTTTCAGGATAATCTGTGTTTTTAGGGGGTGAAACAAACACACGTTTACGCCCCCTCCTTACTCTTGTTTTTACTCCTGTTGCGTCCTTGATATTCACATTGTCTTAAAGGTACTTTCTGTGTACATTTCTTTGATGAAAAAAAAAAAAAGAAAAAAAGATTTTGCTTTGTAATTCTTATGTTGTTTTGTTTTCTCGGGTTTTTGTATGATCTTGTTCATTTTGTGGGGGGAAAAAACTGATACTGATGCTATTTATTTTCTATTTGATCAGGAAATGTAAACTTATTTGAAGATGATGGTCAGGTTGTGTGTGTGTGTGTGTGTGTGTGTGTGTGTGTGTGCGCGCGTGTGAATCAGAGAACAGGAGTCGCACGTGGACAGAAAATCTCTCTATCCTTGTCTTCTTCCTGAGGGACAGGGTTTGAATCCGAATGTAACGCAAAACAAAGCGATTGTTTGTTTGTTTTTTTGTTTTTTTCGACACATAGACATCCGCCAGCTGCTCCGTAACCAAACATTCAAAAAAACAAAAAACACTCTGGGCACAAAAAACACGCTTCAAATCACATCAAGGTTTTTCAAATCCGTTTATTTAATGATTTAGCTCCAGATTTCCTCACCGCTTTGTTTCCTGTGGTGAAACTTTAATCTGACGCTGCAGCTTTGAATTCAGTTGAGTGTGCACACGTCGAATCCCAACCTCCAGATGCAATTGTCTGAAACAAATTTGTGAAATAAACACACTTCATTGTGGAGCTTGAAAAAGCGATAATCGAAATAAAGTCAAACTAAAGGCGCACTTGCAAGAGTTCTGCATCTTTTGGCCATTATACAAAACCACCTGCGTCACCGTGACGACCAAGCAAAGTCATGATTGGACACTTTGGAAAAAGTTAGAAATTAGAACCCAAATTAAGTTTTTTTAAAAATATATATATACGCATGATAATAGTTCCCAGTGATTCCTGTTACGGGACCAGACTACGTAAATACAAGATGAAAGAGCGGAAATCAGGAGAATTATGTGAAACAAAAATGTTTTGATTCTCTTAATTACCCACAAACCCCTGTGGGCTCCATTCTGTTTGGGAACCACTGACAAATAATTGTCCCTGTTTTCTGCACTGATGTAATACTGTCCTCACAGTCACACGCCCGTCACTCTGGGCACAACACGCAGAACAAACCAAAGCTTCACCTTCAGTTGGATTTCAAGCATTGTTTTGATTCAGGCAAAAAAAACACAAAAAAACAAAACAAAAAGAAAAACAAGAGACAAAACCTGACCTCACTGAGCTTGTGTTATTATTTTCTTCTGGCTTGCTTGTTCACAAACACTCATGATTGTAATTCAGCTGACCCCGGGGGTGGAGAAATGGAACCCCAAGCTCCCACTCTTTTAGAAATTCTCAATGACCAAATTGATCCATGGCTAGTTTTCCTCACTTCTAGAATTGCATCCAGAGCGTTGGGGTCGTCCATCGCCTCACGGACGACCGCCAAGCGCTGCCCCCGTGGCCGTTTCTGACCAAATTGAAACAAAAGTTTCAAAAAAAAAAAAAAAAAAAAATCAAGTCAAGTAGGCGTGAGTGGATTGGATGAAATGTAAAAATGAAAACACGACGAGGAGGAGGAGGAGGAGGAGGAGAACAAGGACGGGAAAGACATAGTTAGACGTTAGAATGGCAATAAGTCAGAGCAACAGTAACAATGAAAATAATATAATGTTATCAAAAACCTACAACTGCATAACGTAGCAATGTCACTCATTTTCTAGATTTGCACTGTCTGCCCAATGGTCTGTGTTTGTTGTGTTGAAGAAAAACCTTAGAGATGACGAGACAGATGATGCAGAAGAGGAAGAAGAAGATGTATATTTTGGGGACCAACACAGTGGTGGTGGTGATGGGGGGGGGGGGCGGGGGGGTTTGAATGTAGAGAGGCTTACCACTGTATGTAACATTACAGCGGGTGTAGAATGGAGAGAAAAAAAAAACAACAACTATGTGCTAAAAAAAAAATGAAACTTCACTTTGAGAAAACACTCTGGACGTCTGTGCTGGTTTTTTATGTGTGTCACGTGTGTGTGTGTGTGTGTTTGTTTGTTTGTTTTGTCTCTGCAGCTTAATGTAATTTTACTTTTGCTTCAACAAAAATCACTTGTCATTCCCACAGACGAGGTCAGGACACACAGACGCGTCTTTAACGTGACATTTATCCAATAAATCATGCATAGGATGAATTTGTTTATTCAATAATCAAACATAGCAGTTTAAAATGACCAAAGGTAACAGGTAGCAGCAACTGACAACAGTGGATGTATATGTAATGTAATGAATGTGTCTCCATACGTCCAGTCCTTTGTCAGGAGACGTGTCAAGTTTACATAATTGGGAGTAGACTTGTTGGATAAAGAATTGCACACACACACACACACACACAGATACAGGCTGAGGTTAAAACAACATAGACAAGCATCAGCATTTTCCAGGGAGTACTCATTATTTCTGGCTTGGGGTCTCTAATGGTATTTCATTGTAATTGCTATGATGTCAGAGTGTCCGTCCGCCCTAATGGCCTTCTAAAAACAATAACAAGGACAGATTGGTTCCATTCACTGCTTATTTGAGCAGAGACGCACACAGGACTCCAGCAGCTCATAAGATCTTCAGCACAAAGGATAAGTGTAAGTGTTTTTTCTTCTTCTCTTTTACCTCAATTATATAAGATATGCTTTATTGCAAAAATGAAGCATTAAGACTTTTTTCCACTGTAATGCCAACTAATTAAGGCTCAGGTGGATCAAGTGTTAGAGTGCTCAGTAAAGTCAGAGTGTGATGTTTGTAAGTGTCTGAGTTTATACACGTATTCTACATTGTTGTGTTCATGCAGAAAGTATTTTAATCTGAGTGAAATGTTCCGCTAAGCTGATGTGACTGCAGTCTTTTCAGTGCACTTTAAGTGGTTCTGCTTGACAATGTGCAGAATAATGAAGCGGATGTCTCGAATAGCATCGCAGAGAGGCAGGACTCTTGATTCTCATTCAGCCCAAATGAGAAAAACTGCTGCTCCTAAATCACATTAAGTAACTCCCATGTCAGATTTTATATGGTTCTGCACCAACTCTTTCTTTCTTTCTTTCTTTCTTTCTTTCTTTCTTTCTTTTTCTTTCTTTCTTTCTTTCTTTCTGCTATTGGCTGCAGTAGCATAAGTAGACACTAGAGGGAGATGTGGCTCAGTGTCTCATTGAACACCTTCCACTCATGAAACTAGTGGCAGAAAACATCACTCATTCATTCTTTCAAGACATGACTGACATTGATTATTGAGTTATTGCAGAATTCATTCTTTCTTACCCGTGAATAACTGTTTCCATACACTGTATTTACCTGTCATGTGATAGATATGAATGTAAAAAAACAACAAAAAAACCTAATTGTATATAGTATGAGCATTGTTTCTAAACTAAACTGGACTCTCTCTCCATCATACCCAGCATGCATCTCCACCCTTTGTGTCTCTCTCTCCTCCTCCTCCTGGTTGCCGAGGCAACGGTGATGTGCGTTGCTGTGACGACCGCCCTCCACGGCTTCCGTGGCTGCGCGGTGCGGGAGTTCACCTTCGTGGCCAAAAAGCCCGGCTGCAAGGGACTGCGCATCAACACGGAGGCCTGCTGGGGGCGCTGCCACACCTGGGAGGTAACACTCACACCGCGTACATCAACACACACACACACACACAGTAAGGAGGGAGGGCGTCAGTTATATTTCACCGATGTAGGCTATTTCTGAAAAGGCTCCATTACACTGGAATTTTGAGAAATCCAATGAATGATTTATGACCCAGGACTCAACCCAAACCATGAAATGGCTGACATCCCAACTCTCAGCTCTGACCCATATGTTACTGTCATAAAAGATACTCAAATCACTCCGAGACGGTTAGGGAGGGTGAGCGAACTTTCACTGGGCTTGTTCTGGTCCACGGAGATTCATATTTCACCTCAGAGTAATGAAAAACCAAGTTTATTGGGTCAGGAACTCTCAGAGTGGATGGAGAGAGAGAGAGAGAGAGAGGTCTGAATCAGCAACATTAGCGATGACTCATGGTAGGACGTCAATATTAGAATTTAACTGGCTTGAGAAACAAAACAAAGAAGCAATCTTAAAGTTCATATGCTGCTTTTTTTCCCCCCTCGTACTTTTTCTACTGCATGTCGTGATTTTGTTAATCTCCTGAGCTTTTTAAGCACATTTCCTAACCCTCCTCAGAGGGTGGAGTTCAATTAAAAAGAGAGACGATGAGAGTTTAACCGCTCACAAAATGTAGACACAATAAAAAGCACCTCTGGGGTGCAGTGGCTGAGTGGTAGAGAGTCACCCTGATGCCAGCGTATACACACAAATGCACCCTTTAGTCAGAGGAAGGACACAGCAAACAAATATTGTGACATCATTTCTGTTCACAAAGACCAGACAGAGGCAGAATGACCCCTTCAAGTTACACACTACAGCTTTAAATGTTCTGTACACTCATCCTGTGACACACATGTCAAAGACTCTCTTGCGTTCACTGACAACAAACCGTGTGCTCCGTATATGTATTTGTGTTAACCCTCCAGAAACCGCTGCCGGATCCTCCCTACATCCAGCGGCACCACCGTGTGTGCACGTACAGTCGCACCCGCCACATGACCGCCCGGCTGCCGGGCTGCCAGCCCAACGTCTCCGCTCTCTACCACTACCCCATGGCCCTGCACTGCCACTGTGCCATCTGCTCCACACAGGACACCGAGTGTGAGACCTTCTGAGGGACAGAGCATCTCTTACGCGACATAACCTTTAACCTTTAACCTATAACCGTCAGAAAGGCTATGGACGTCTACTCGTTCTAACAACACTGTCCGCGATAACTTTACACTTTTACTTAAACAAATAAACGATGGTGAAATAAGAGATCTGTGATTCTTTTTGCCATGATATTAACAAAAAGATCAAGGGTTTCCTTTTTATACACTCTGTGTTTCAACTGTGTCTGAATTATGTGGTACCCAAAGATGAGATGGATGATTAGATTAGATTAGACTTTATTCATCCTACACTGGGGAGATGAAGAGGACATGTTGCAGCAGTTGGAAGGACAGAGAATTATGAGAAATATGACACAAAAATTGAACAAAAATTGTAGGTCAAAGTATAAAGATGAACAAAAGTAGAAAGACAATAGAAACCATTAGACATGTCTATTTCCAGTCTACACTTACAACATCTTAAGAAAGAGAGATAGATAGATAGATAAATTAATGTTTGTGTATGAGTGTGTGTGAGAGACGATGGAGAAGGTGCGTGTTTATTAGACCTCGCTGGTGTTAAAGAGTCTGAAACAATACATAGAAAGAAGCCAGCGTGTGTGTGACCCATTCAAATGTCCAAAAGGGTCAATGCAGCCATGACAGGATGCTCAAAAATCTTACATCTTGCAGAGCTGTGACACCGGGGGGGAACAAGGGTTAAGCACAAATAACATTACACTACCACATGAAAATGGCGTATGGGCTACCTGAAAAAGAACTTCAACATTGCACAGCACTTGATAGAGTTGCACAAATCTCCTCCAATAATTCTGTGGTTTTTAGTCATTTTCTGTAGATGTATAAAACTTAAACAGAGTGCTAAGCCTCTGTATGACCCGTCTCAGTGCCAGGACCATTTCCACACAAAGACATAATACTTCCCTGTGATTTAGATAAGAATCACCAGGGAATGAATGTGTGGTAATGTGTGTGTGTGTGTGGCCTTTCAATGGTTGTAAGGATTTTTGTTTTGAAAGAGAAAAACTGCAAAGTGAGGACAACGTTAGTGTTGGGGTTAGACTTTTAGTTGCGATGGAAACCACGTTGTTACGTCTTCAGGAGGTTTCTGGTACACTGACAACACCAGTAGTCCAAAATGGGACCAAATCCTGGTCCTAATGAGGCAGAACCTCGTTTATGAGGCTCTGGTTCAAGTCTGGAGGAATTAAGATGTGAATTGTGCTTAGGTTAAGGTAAGTAGTTATTGTTCAGGTGTTGGTTAGGCTAGTAATGCAAACGTGTGTGTAAATGTGAGGAAATAAAGTCAACGACGAGCACTCGCAGGACAGAAATTTATTGGAAAACGACGACGTCACAAACTGTACAGTGCATTCTTTCTCTTTTTATTTTCCGTTGACATTTCCAACATTCTTTTCGTTTCATCAATAGATTATTATTTACAAAAGTGTCAGCTCAGTTCAAATTCATAAATATAAATAAAATGTTGTACATTCTTTAGTCTCGTGTCTGTGTTTAGTGGTTACTGCAAAGGCTTGAACTATTCCGACCACTGCTGATGAATTGTGGATTTTACTCGTTAACGGTAATGTTCTCAGTCATTTTGACATATCGTATCGTTCAAAATAAGAGAGCGGTGAAGACTTTTATTATCTTTCTGCGTACCTAAGGTTTCTATACTATGACTATTTCTAGCTGTGTGTGAAGCCTCAAAGCAGAATATGAAAAAGGTTCATTTCGTGTGACACAATGGTTTCATACTGCCCGTAACACAAATGTGTGTCAATCAAGTTTTCTAGAGGAACCACCCTTACATCACATTATACACAACAGAGCAAACACACACACTCTCTCTCTCTCTCTCTCTCTCTCTCTCTCTCTCTCTCTCACACACACACATACACAAGTGTACAGTTTCAATACTAAAGCACTGGGTAAGTGATCCAGAGCAAACTTAGTCAATCTTAGTTTCAGTCGTGTGGTTCAGGTGGTTCTGCAGATCCATCTTCTCATCTCCTGCCAAACCTCTTACAGCAAGAAAGAAAGAAAGAAAGAAAGCAAGACCCCCTCTGTTTTTTAAAGAGTAACATGGTTTATAGCCAATTTGTTTTCAGCTATAAAAGTAAATTCTCTACAACAGTGTTTCCCAGCTCCGGTCCTCAGGGACCCGGTGCCCTGCATGTTTTAGATGTTGCCCTGCTCCAACACACCTGATTCAAATGAACAGGTCGTTATCAGGCTCTTGCAGAGCTTGATGAATTCATTTAAATCAGGTGTGTTGGAGCAGGAGCAGGACCAGGATTGGGGAAAAAAACAAAACGCTGCTCTACAACATAAAAAAAAAAAAAAAAAAGCCACATTATTGTAGAAATAAGCTGGTGGAAATTCTTACTGAAACTCTTATAATTCAACTGTTTCAACTGTAACTAATCCCGGTGGATCGTTAGCAACGCAGCATGAGCGTCAGTAGCGTGACTTGCGGCACATGTCGCAGCGGCAGGCCTTCGCCGTCAGTATCTCTATCTCTTCATGGTGACGACCGCGGGGGCAGTCCAGGTGAACTTTGACCTGCGGGGACACAGTGAAGGCAAAAGTTGTGAGCACAAATTACAATTTCTCATTTCTAACACTACCCTCGCACCCATTGCCACTTGGGACAATGGGACACCTCGTGGAGAACATCACAGGTCATCATGTTCTTGTTTCAACAAAACGAAGAAAAAAAGAGAAAGAAACCAACAAAAAACGACACAAAAAGTGAAGTGCAGATGTCAGAAAATGCACAGAAAATGTCAGCCTACACCTACAGGTGAAAGCCCAACAAATATAGGTAAGTCAACTAGGTGACAAATGCATAATTGTGTTACTTTTTGCCACCTCCTCACCTTGGCGTCCTTGCTTATAGTGCAGCAGCGGGAAGTGGAGGTGATGTTGTGGGTGAAGTTGGAGGCCACCAGGACAGAGTATCTGGACGGGAAGGCACTGGACTCACAGTAGCCCACACAGGCGTAGACAAGGTGGGTGCCTTTACATGTGCTGCGGCGGTCACTGCGGATGGTCACGTTGAAGGCTGGAGATGAGGTAAAACCACAGAAAGATGAGTGAGGGTGTGTGTGTGTGTGTGTGTGTTAGAACAGCATCGCTGTTACATTTGCTATAACTTTCATACTAGTTTTAGTCTCTAAAACTGAATACTGAATAATCATTGACAAGGGTTTCCTTGGTGACGCCTGCCCTGCGCGATTTAGACGTTTCCCTGCTCCAACACACCTGATTCAAACGAGTGGGCTGTTTGCGTGGACAATGTGCGATTCTTTCGTGAATAACTCACGGTAAAGGTGACAGCCAGGGGCGGGGCTATCATAGCTCCATCCAATCGGGGAGAAGAGCAGCAGCAGTGACATCACTGGCAGCACCAGGAGGCAGAGGTGTGAGATCATGCAGAGCGACATCTGAATGGCAGTCTGTGGGTTCCAAACAGGAGAAAACATGTTGGACTCAAGACAAAAAGGGGTCCAATATCACACTGTTCAATTTGTTTTAATATCACAATGACAAGTTAAGGCCAAAAAGTGTCTATTTTAGCTTTAACTTAGGAAACCAAAGGGGCTGTGACCTTCTTAAATCCCGATTTCAGCAGCTGAACTTTGCCCTCAAGCCAAAGTGTTGCCCAGAGCAGCCTCCTCTACTTTGCTAAGGTGATTTCCCATCCTGCACGTCTGCCCGTGTGTCACTCAGCTGAGCAGCAAGTGAATAAAACCAATCATCGACTGTCTTCACCTGTTCAGTCTGCCTCATTTGACAGCTACCTGCTGACACGCGCACACATGCATACATGATCCTGAGCGTTCACGGATGCACGTGCCCGTGTCCCTCCCTCACACACTCCCGCTGCAACACGTGTGTAAACAATAAAGTCATGTTTTCCGTGGGAATTTGGAGATCCTGACCCTTGAACCCTCTAAAATTGCTGTTTCCAGCTCCGCTTTGCTGCAACGGGGAGTGTTGGGGATCACTGCTGTGGTGATGGTGGAATAGCCCCACAGGGATGCCATTAATGCTGCTGGTGAGACCAAATTAGCAGGTCAGGATTCCGTGCAAGCGTGTGTGTGTGTGTGTGTGTGTGTGTGTGTGAGCGCGAGGCCATTAACCCGTGTCAGTTGGCAGGGCAGGGGAAATCCCCGGCTTTTTTGTTCCTCTGATGTGCAGTTCCACGCCTGAAGGTTTGGTGTTTTGAGGAAAGGACATAACACTTGGGGAAGTGACAGTGGGAGGGAGGGAGGTAGGGCTGGTGCTGAAGACCACCAAGAACAGCCTGGAAAAGTTTGGACCCTAGAAGTGTTTAATATTATTCCAACTTCTCCTCTGAGATGATTAAGGCAATTAAGAAATGTTTTCTTTAAACCAAAACCTGTCGTTCCCTTTGCTAAAAAAAACCCCAATTATTCAAATATACTTGTACTTGAGAGTTCATAGTATTGCAGTGTTAATCCAGCCAAATAATCTTCTGTATCTTTATAATCTAAATTAGATTGTATTAGGAATTCTGATCTAACCTTGATGTTGCAGCAAACTGGTCTTTTTTTATAATTTATAAAATATTAAATAAGACTTTATTTTATATAATACAAACAATCAATCTTAAAAATGGACATCATGCATCAGAACACTGGGTTTAATACAGTATGTTTTTAGACTTATTGATGTAGAGCAACAAATATGTTATTATTTGTATGAGTTTAATAAGAAATCAGGACAATAATGCTCACGCTTATAAAACACTTCTGTATATTGGTCAGATGAATTAATAAATCTTAAAATGAAAACTGCAACTTTTTGCATTTTTACTACAATGCAATCAATGCAAAAAGGAAAAATGCAAAGAAATGCTAAACATTCCTAGAAATATGAATAAACATTTACCCAGAGGTTACATTGAACGTGCAGATTTTCACATTTGCATTAAAACAGCAGGAGTCAGGCAGACCAAAAGGCATCATTTCAAAACATTTATTCCAGGTGTAAAAATGAGCTGGGTCTTACCTGGAGATGCAGAGTGGAGAGCGCAGCTTCTCAAGTGCAGAGCAGGTGTGTTGACAGACAGGTGTGTGTATGAGTGAGTGAGTGAGTGTGTGTGTCTCTCTCCCAAGCCTCATATAAGTAACACAGGTAAGACACTTTTCACTCTGAACACACCCACAATTAGAAGAGCTGAGTGTGTCGGAATCTTTTTTTTTTTCCTTCTCCTCGTCTTGTCCCTCTCTCCACTTTGTTCTACCTGAGCAGCAACACACGTGAAAACTTCACTCGAAATATTAAGAGTTGCCTTGGACTTCTCTTTGTCTCTCTCCTGGAGTGTGTGTGAACATCTCTGTGTCCCTCCTACCTCCCCATCCTCGCTCTGTGTTTTAAACCTTTAGGGGGACTGGTGCAGTGACACAGAGGAAAACTAGATAGGTTTTCCATCAACGCACCCGCCGGACACACACAGCTTTACCTCACACATACAGTATCTGCACATGCAGGGAGGCACACACGTGTTCACATAAAAGCACATGCATGTTAAAAGAAAAAACAATGATACTGTGTCCCTTCCTAAAATGCCTAACCCTTAACCTTTTCCTCACATAAACCTAATTTTAGCTCTGACCCTAAAACCAATTTATAACCCTGAACCTGAAAAAGCATTTCAAGTTGTCTTGACTTTCCTAAGTGTCCTAATGTCTTATGGTTTATTAGTTTGGTCCTCACAAAGAAATACATCCAAGAACACACACACACACACACAGAGTTGACCCAAACCCACAATATCTTCTGACCCGACCCTGCCCTTCCTCTTGTAACCACAAATGGAAAACCCAGGCAGCGCGCGCGTGTGTGTGGGTGTACTTGTATTTTAATTTTTTTTTTAACCTCTTTTGGACCTTTTCTGGCACATGCACTGACCTTGTCAGGACCAGAGGTCCTCATGGAGACCAAAACCTGGTCCTAATGAGGCAGAACCTAATTTCTAAGTTTAGATATAAGATTTGTATTGTGGTTAAGTTGAGTTAAGTTAGAGTTAGGCATTAACACTTTGTCCAAATGAATGGAAATTAGTGTCCTAAGAAGAGTAGCTGCACAAACCTGTGTGTGTGTGTGTGTGGCCCATGTTGGGTATATTTTGGGGGAACGCCTGGCTCTGCTTCTCTTCTTCTTTGTCTTGTTGAACGGAGGATGTCAGCTTAGCAACCGCCCTCTCCAAACTCCAGCGCTGCCCGTGATGTGATTATTTGTTGCAGCATGTGTGTGTCCACTTCAGTGACGGGTCACAAAGGTCACCGTCCGACACATCAGACCACTGAGGAGCGTCACTGTCACTTCTCATGCGTTTAAGTCGCTCAAACCTTTTGCTAAAAGACCCACCGTGGGTTTAGTTTGTTGTCTTTTGGTTGGTGTCCAAATGGAACTGGGTTTCACGGCGTCGTAGTTGCTGGAACAGCTGCCCAGGAGGAGGAGGAGGAGGAGGAGGGGGTTTCCTCTATTTAAACTTCCTCTCCTGAGGTTACGCTTTTGGTTTCTCAGTGAGTTTTTCCATGTCTTCCTCGAGGCTTGGGCTTCATCGGGAGTCACTGCTCTCGTTTGCCAGCAAACCCTGCAGAGTCTCTATAAACCGCTGATACGAGGACCTAAAAATAAAACCTAACTCTCGGTGCTTTACAAAGTTCAAGAATCAGCCAGTAGCAATGGTGCAAGCAACTCACGAAACAATATCAAAACTAGCCTCTAAAATGAGATTGTATTCCAGCTAAAAGAATAGTTTCAGTCGATATTTATCTCCACACCAACGGCTCCATATTTATGTTTTGATGTTATTATTCAGACTCTGGAAGCAATTTAACATTATTTATATGCCGTGCCCTGAAAACAGGCTATATCAAGCAATACTATCAGACCTGATTGAGGGAGTGCTTGCGTGCAAACAGCAGCAGTGCAGAGGCGGGTGATCAAGATGCATTTATGCAATCAACATGCTGCACAAAAGGATTTTTTGGGCAGTAGAATTTATTTCTCAAACTTTTTGCAGGCCTTTTTTGTGTCTTCAGTGGTTGAATCCATCTTGTTTTAATATAGGTTCTCTCAGCATTGTGTGAACTCATCTGACAATAGTTTGAATCTAACAGACTTTTGTTTTTTCTTGGACTTTAGATCATTCCCATGTACAATTTAAAATCTAATTTTGCCCTGTAAAATACAATTTGAAAAAGAAATAAGCTTGCTACTTTTATTTTATTGTCATTGACATGCATTTCCCCTCGATAAAGGTCTTTACTTAATGGAATTGTTTGAAAACCTAATATGAATATTAATCTTATAAATATGTAAATAAACATGAATGAATAAAAGGAAGCAGAGAAGAAAACATCTATTTGTCAAAGCTCCAAAAACATGTTGTACAAACTTATACTTGGTGGACTTTAGATCATTCCCATCTTCAATTTAAAATCTAATTTTAGAAATAAGATCTTACATTACATTTCGCACATTTATTGTAAACCATACTAGCGATCCATGTCAGCAAGTGACAGAGGTTATTGTTCACATTATTCACATTTTGTTTGCCTTTCATGCTTTTCATGACTGAAGAAACAGTTGTTTTTAAGGCGCTTAAAGAACATGGGTTGCTGCACGAGCGCGTGCCCGCACACACACACACACACACACCTTCTTACAAAAACACAATTATCATCTTATGGCCCCTCTACCCCAAACATTCCCAATCCAGTTATGTCAATGGAAAACGGAATGTGTGACATCATCACCTAAACCCCCCACCTACACACACACAAACACACAAAACTATTAGTGTGTTGACTTTTGAGTTGCATGGACGGCTGCAGTGTGTGTGTGTTTGTTCTAATTCCATGCCAACCAGAGAGGGGGGGGGGGTCGAGAGACTAAAGATGTGAATGGACCATAGCACCTCATCAGAGAGAGATGAATGAACTTTGTTAAACTGGAGACTCTTGTCGCTGAAACACACACACACACACACACACACACTACTATTACTCCAGTGTGACTCAGCGGGGTGACTGATGTTTGTATCACTCAGTGGCCCCGGCGCTCTCGGCTGCCGTGGTAACTGTGGCGTCTTGAATAACTATAATATCATTAATGTGTCCGCTTCCACTTCTGCCCTGTTATTTTAATCTTAGTGCATGTGTGTATGTGAGAGAGACATTAGATGAGGTGTGTGCGTCTGTTATTTTCAATACATGTGTGCATCATGTCTGACAGGATGTGTTGTGTGTGTGTGTGGTCAAAGAGTATAAGTAAATGTGAGTGCAGGATAAATGATGTTGTGTTATTGTGGGCTCTATGACAATGTACGGAGAGGATTAGACAAAGTTTTCCTGTTTCTAAGATAATGTTTCAGTTGACCCATTTACCCCCATATATAAACACATGTATGACACGTGCATAAACACACACACACACTTCAACCACATTACTGCATGTTTTGCTTCATTCATGCCTTTTGCATTTAGTTTTTTTCTTGCAAACATCAGGTAAGATATGAATTTAAAGCTTTTAAACTATTGCAGTTCAACACACACACAGAAAGTGTGTGTGTGTGTGTGTGTGTGAGAGAACACTTAGCTAATTTAGATTGACAGGAGGAAAGTGGAGTTTCCACAAGGTAATTCTCACTGAAGCTCAAGGTGTGCACACGCACACATTCTACACACACACACACACACAATAGAGTGGAAATATGAAGTGTCCACGCAACAATTATCAGGATAAAAGCCTCAGAACATGACATGCTTAACTGAGGTCATGTGACAGTGTGCACTCTGAACAAAGATGTTTCTATATTTAACTTTCACATCGCTCGTAAATACGAACTCGTCAGTGAAGCATCTGCATTAATTCAACCACTGAATAATGGACAACCTGCAGTATACAACTGTTCATGTCGAATATAATCTAGTTAAAGTCAGAGAAAAAAGGAGATACAATGCATATTTACATGTATTTCCCTCTATAAATACCTTCACTTTTTTGATACTAAAGGAAGGATTGTGTTGTCTCTATTTTTGGAACGTTTTGAAAACCCAGTATCAATAAATATGTAAATAAATGTGAATGAACAAAAGGAAGCAGAGGAGAAAGCCTTTATTTGTCAAAACTACATGTTACAAAAACACATGGAACAAGTCAACGTATCATGTATGATGAAAGAAGGCAACAGCAGAAACAAAACTATACTGCTACATACATTATGAAATCAACACATTTTGGAGCAAATCAAAATAACTTGAACAATTTTTAAAAACTTATGAGTCTCTGAAGAACAAGGAGAAAGGGAAGATATAGCTGCAATGTAAATGAGAGAGAGAGAGATTTATTTGTTGTAGTTGTTGTAAACTGCACACATGATTACTGCAACTCTGCTCTTCAGTCTCAATCAGTAACTCTGCAACTGAATACCATTATTACCATAAAAATACTACATTTGACAGGTTACTTTTGTCAGCCTTTGTTTTGCCTGCGGACATCTGGTGCCCCAGCTTGTCTGAACCCATTTGCTTCACGGGAATATTGTAATCGCAATTTCTGTGCACATATTAGCTGGATTTCCCCCGATCCATTTTAATGTCTGACAACATTTTGTCCACTACATTTGTCCTGTGGGTGTAAAAGTCAATCAAATCTACAGGAAAAAAAAAAAACATGACATATCACGTCCGCTGCTCTGATGTTTGCTGTGTGCAAACCTGTTGCTTTTCCTCTATTGTATTAAAGCGTGCCTGCTCACTGTGCTGTCACACTCACCTGGCCAGTCGAGTCAAAATCCCTGACTTTGACTCTTCCTGTGACTGTGAGGCTGCGTTATCTTCCTCCTCCTCCTCTTCTACATCTTGGTCTGTCTCAAAATCCACTTTGCCCGGACTCCCACTTCCTCTAATCCTGTTGATGCCTGATTTCAGCTGGGCTTCTACAGACCCTTCGGCCCCTTGCTTTGAGAGGAAAAGCAGAAATGCAGGTGATGGGCAAAGCAAACTGAGCTAACTAACTGTTCTCGTAACCAGTACCAAGTATTTTCTTCAGAAAAAGTCATGTTTGGATCGACACATCCACTTCAAGGAAGTCTGAGAAGTGTAAGTCCTGGCCCTGGCCCTGGCCTCAGCTAACATAGTATCTCTGTCCTACTGTGCTGGACATTTGGGGACATTTACTCAAGAAACACTGAGTTTTCTCAGGGTTTTAAACATTTGAGTTGTTCTCATTCTCAAAATCACATCGAAGCATGCATTTACAATTGTACAGCCAACAATTCTACAGTGTGATACAGAAACAATGCTGATCCTCTACCTAATTGTGGTTATATTGTCATCTTAAGTTTTTTACATTTCATCACATGAGTTTCGCAAAAGCTCTCTATTCTCTACACTGCGGCCAGAAATACATTACATGCAACTCGTTTTTGCTCTTCTAAGTAACGCTTTTTATGACAAAAAAACCATCGGATATTACAAATTTCTTATTCTTTCCTAAAACAAAAGCTAAGTACTTGATACAAAAACAATGCTCCTCCTGTCTGCATCCGGAATAGTCATCTGGCAAAAAAAATTTTCAGAAACAATAACATTTTTACCCAATTCACTGAGTCACTTGCAAGTGAATTAAATGTTGTGCTTTCATCACAATAAAATGACCTGTTTTCTCTCGCATATGTACACGAGTGAAATCACCTTGAGATCACCACCATATTCCCACTTAATCCTCTTTAAAGCTCTGGATACTGGTATTGGCACTTCCTCTCCTCGGTGTTAAGAAAATAAATAACTCACTGGGCTGACATAATTAGTTCAAATCATTTTTTCCACTTAAAACAAACGTGGGGGGGAAAGAAATGTCAGAGTGGACAAGTGTAAAAAGAAAAAAGAGAGAAAGGCTGAGATGAAGGGCCGTGGATGAGAAGAGCGCAGGGCGGGGCACTTTAGAGACTTTAGTTGCTTTACATCACACATACACAGAACCATGTAGCCTTCACTCTCTGTCTCACTCTTTGTCTGATGTAATGCTATTATTAACCTTAATCACACTTGTTATCCTACCTGTCTGCGCTAATGTTAGCCTGGGGCTGCAATAAAGCCAGCGATGCCACAAACGTGTGTGTGTGTGTGTGTGTGTGTGTGTGTGTGTAAAGAGGAAACAAAAGGGAGTTATGAGACTAAAGGTGAAAGATGAATTGTTTGATTCAGTGACTTTCAAACAACTGTGGCCTGAAATGATCGACTTTGTCGTTTGACATTGAAGGAAGAGACAAATCATTTCCCTCGGTTAAAGGTTATGAATAGATTAAACAAATGAAAAGTACTACCTCATCGACATTTCCTGTGTCCTCGTTGACCTCTCCCTCTGCGTGAGGATTGTCCACGTGTGGCCTGATGAAAGATTGACATCACAATAATGATGTTACTTTTATGGAGAATTGTAGTTCACAATTGCTTATCACATACAGTAGACTACACCTTCAAGACACGGGACGGTCAAGTTTCCTGTCAATGCTGCAGGGGAGAATAGGACATTACTTTAAGTGGAACTTTGTCTGTGAAGGTTCAGTCATCCAGGTCAACTGGACTTGCTTTTTCGTTGCAGCCCGTTCATATTTTCGACAATGTGAAATATTTATACAAGTTATCTAACTTATATATTCTATTATCCTGCTGTGTGCTAATGTGTTGCACCTTTGTATGGGCACGTTAACATAGTAGTCAATGTGGTGAATGTAATTCGATAATGAAACTTTATTTCCTGTGAAGTGGTAAAATGATGCTTGAGGCTTTGGGATTTTTTTTTTGTGTGCAGTTAACTGTGTGTTCTACCCGTTTTAAACAGAGGAGACAACTCAGTTTACATAAAGTTAAATACAAACTGAGTGGAGAACAAGGCGCTGTATGTGTGTAGGCCTGTACTGAGCTGACTGTCAGAGTGATTGAGGTGGCGCCCGATTGCCTCTTGTCTGTTTCATAACTGCAAGAGTCACTGGAGCGTGTGTGTGTGTGTGTGTGTGTATGTATCAGTTTGGTTACCTTGGTGATTTTGTGGATAATAACTTTTCATCTCAACATGATGTGTAAACATGTGTAGATACAGTCTATTTGCATACTGAACATGCATTTACACACTATCATCACATGCACTCTCATCATTACATATATAAGAGTAGTATAGTCTTGTTGCAGAGAGTGTTTTTACACTTCACTTAGCAATACAGTGTTTGTGATTGTAACAGGGATTAAAAACTTAAATTCTCTCAGTAGTTTTCTCTAGTAAATCCTACCCTGCGATTGGCAACAGTTCCCACAATGTCCTGACACTCAGTGATGTGGAACAGACAGCTACCGTTTTGTATGGTTAATACCATGCAAGTGAACACATTTGCAGCATCTTTATTGGGTATGATGGTTAGCAATTGTGCCTCACAGCAAGAGGGTTTCCAGTTTGAATCCCAGTGTGACCAGGGTCTATCTAGTGTGCATATTCTTTTCTCCAGGTTCCTCCTGCAGTGCAAAGACATGCAGACTGGGGTCAGGTTAAATGGAGACTCTAAATTGACTCTAAGTGTGAATGTGAATGTGACTGGTTGATTGGGGTCTGTGATATGTTTGTGACCTGAGAATGAACGGATGAGAAGGGCTAGATATTTAAAAGGAGGTCACATGGTGGCATAGTGGCTAGCACTGTTGCCGTGCAGCAATAAGACCCAGGTTTGCAGTCTTTGCAATGTGTACATTTTCTCCAGGTTCCCCAGTTAGACAATGAATTAATCTGTCACAGGAGGATTCTGTTGGATTTAAATCAGTTTAATTTAGCCCATTCAATGTGGAACTTTTAAATCAGACAGAAGCAGAGGAAGCAGAGTGGAGCAGATTAACTGTAGCTGGCAGTTCTACATGAGTTATGACAGCACTGACTCACCCCACCATAGCAGCGTTGCTGTCAGCCACCATGTCCTCAATTAAGTCCTTTAGTATGGCGCCCTCTAGTGTCGAGTCTCTCTTATAGCACTTTGACAGAGGCTCACATTCACAGCAGTGCTGCTCGATCACTTTCCTCTAGAAAAACACACAGTGATCAGTTTTTGACCCAGACCATGAAGTGTTCTGTATAGCTGTAGCAAAAATATTAGGTACACCATACAATATGATGCAATGCAATATACTACACACTACAGCTGCTTATAATGTGCCGTACCACAATGGGCTATTTTAATAAGCAAAGACTGTATTTTGGGCTGGATTAAATGACATAAATATGTTGTGATTCTGTGCTACACAAACAAACACTGGGGACAGATGGTACTATGACAAAGACAGGATACCTTAGTTTTATATAGAGAATGTAAACAAACTTGCAGACTATACAAACTGCATTCTCAAAGAAAGAAAGAAAGGAACTTACTGGATTCTTCTTTGTTTGTTTTCCTGAAACAACATATGGAAACGAATAGAACAGGAATAGGTACAGTTATTGTCTTCTTGTTACAACATATAACTTTTTGCAGGTACATAGTCTTTGTTGGATAGTTTGGATTGAATACTCTCATCAACTGCATAATTGTGTTCTTTTCTCACTTTTTTGTGTTTTTTTTTCCAGATTGAGCAGAAGGACAAAGGGGTAAGCTGTTAGCGTCTTCCTGTCATGTTTGCACATCTCCTCAGATCGCCCCTCCCACTGCTTCTTATCTGCTATCAGTTATCAAAATACTGGGATTTACAGACATAATACGAGTAGCTATATACACCATAGTGATCACACTTTTGCATGTATGATCTGTGGATCACAGTGATCATGATTGGCAGATGATTATCAAATAAGCGATAAACATTTTGAAGTTAAATTGAAGGATACTAGGGAAGACGTTGAAGTGTTCACTAGAGAAGGGTTGAAGTGTGTCCAGGTTGCCAATAACAGTTCGAATGATGTCCTAAATACAAACAGAACGAAAAAGAGAGAGACACAGATAGTTTGACAAAAAAACAAAACTCTGTGAATGACAATGAGCCAATACCACAAATGCTGACATTGTGAGTGTATGACATTCATATTTACCTCCAGTTCCTGATTCACCTCCTCCCCACTGATGAAAAATGAACAAATTACTGTATATCATAGTAGTAATTCCAGTTTTACTTTTTAAAACGCTCTAAAAGGCTGATCACAGTAGAAGACAATAACCTTTGCTCATACAGGACAAATATTAACTATAAATACATAATTCTGGAATGCTATGATGAGCCTGAGGGGCAGAAACATTAGATTTCAGATAAATAACCCTACAAGAAACTAGACTTTTTTTTTTTTAAACAAAAAAATTGTTTTGGTCACAAGGAGAAACAACAGCTTGAAGGCTGATCATGATCAGTCCTGATTCTGGAACAGTACTGGGCACAAACATTTTTAAAGCAAAAAACATTTAAATGACATAAGTTCATTTGTAAACACAACATAAGGTTTCTTAGTTGTAGCCAAAATGGTAATCACAATTATTTAATGAGATCAAGAACATACAGTATCGTGATTATGCATTTGCAATTGGGACAAGATATTTAAATGTTAATGTTTTTTGTTTTCTTCACTGTGAGGAACAATTTTATCGAATAAAGACGTGAGGTAATGCAATACCAGCAAACCTGAGTACGGTCATGCTCAAAATCAGAGGTTCCAATTCAGAGCTTCTCATTTTATACCTCTCAGTCTGCCCAAAAGGGAGGAGACAATGAAAAATGGAGATAAATGTTGTGTTTCTGTCTTGCCTGAAGCTCCCGCCTCTTCTGATCTTAAACTTGTAAATGAAACTACCAGCTCGGAGGAATCGAGTCTCAGCAACGGGGAAGGAGAAGCTCTGCAGAGTCATGGCTGAACTAAAGGTTTGACCAAGAAAACAAACAACGATGTTACTACACTTTAATTAAAGGTCCAGAGTATTGCATTTTAGAAGGGTTTATGGGGAGAAATTTGATTTACTATCCATATGTATGTTAGTAGTGTATATTTGCTTTACTTTAAAAATCACTTGGTTTTGGAATAAGCCTTTTATATGAACTTTTGGCAAAGTCTTGTTTTGCAAAGGCCCAATCTTGTACCCCATGTCTACAATCGCCCAGCTCACTTTGGAAAAAAACACAGAACAACATATTCTCAGGTATGCAAAGACCCACTATGAGTCTTCTGTTTGTTACAATCTCACTTTATATGTATTTCATTCATACGCACTGGACCTTTAATTTAGTTAGCATTGTGTTAGCATAAAAACACCTCAGCTTAACTAAATCCTTTACTTGTATTATAACAACTGTCACCAACTGCCATTTTAACTTCTAAAATATCAACTAACGCTTTAAAATCTATATAATTAACAGCGGTCACCTTTAGTTCTTGGATAACAACTTTAAAAACAACTGTTTTGGTGAATCTCTCTCTCTCTCTCTCTCTCTCTCGCGCACAATTACCGTAATACCTATAGGACACAGACCGTCAGAATAACTTCGTGTGAGAACTTCACCCTCCAAGGCGCGTCAATCAGATCTTGAAATCGTCACGAGATTCGCCGGACACGGTAAACTCCCGCCTTCCGGTCCCTTTGGGCTTCTGTGATTGGTCAGATCCTCTTCCAATCAGCGGCGCCAGAGCATTGTGTCACTATGGTGACGGTGAAAACCGCCCAAGTGGTCACATGATTGTCTGTCGGTGTCAGCTGACCGCGTGTGGAAGAGGCAGGCAGAGTTTAGACACGAGCGCCTGTGAAAACTCGTCTTGAGACAACATTTTAAGTAAGCTCAAGTAAAAAGTAGACATTTTAAAGCTATGAAAAGCCTTTCATTGATATTTTTCTTCATTTGTGAGAACATTTACGGAAAAATAATTCTGCTGGCGAGGTGAGGCGAGTTTACTCCGATTTATTTCCGATTATCCCAGCACAAGACTCTGCTGCACTGTAAACAGGACGTTTTAACTACCTTAATCTGAATAAGGTCATACTCAAAATGAACAATAATCAGATTGGGGCACGTGGAGTACTCACAGCAGTGGCTGTGATGACGATAAACATTATGTTAGCAACAAGAAACCTTTTACTACATGCCAATTTGATTATTGTAAAACTACATTATTGTATTAGTTTTAGTGTATTAGTAGTAAAAATGTAGCATTACTCAAAGTGTTTTGAGTATCTGTGTCTGTATTGTGTCTGTCTTTCCTTCTTTCCTTCTTCTTTTACACAGTTGACTGGAGTCAAGAGTCCTGACAGATTGGGGAGAAATAAAGGTGCCATTTAATTTAGACCAGATGTCTTCTTCAACCTCCTCCTCCTCTTCTGTGCGTCTAAACACGGGGGTTCAAATGCCCCTTTTGGGTCTGGGGACCTACAAGCTTCAGGGTCTTGACGACGTCTACCGGGCTGTGGATGCGGCCCTCGCTGCAGGTTACCGTGCTTTTGACAGTGCGGCCGTTTACAGGAATGAGACCGACTTGGGTCAAGCCCTGAGGGAGATCCTGCCCAAATATGGCTTGACTAGACAGGATGTGTTTATAACCAGGTATACATACAGTAAGCTTGAGCATTATTATTTAAATTGTGAATGTTCCCCCCTCACCAGTTCCTTTTCTTTTGTCATGTCACTGCAGTAAACTGGGCCCAAAAGATCAGGGTGAGAGTGCAGTGGAGGGAGCTCTTCACAGCCTGACACAGCTGGACTTGGATTACATTGACCTCTACCTGATCCACTGGCCGGGCACTCAGGGTCTGGACGTGGGCGATCAGCGTAACCCAGGTTAACATTTAAAACTGTAACTTTGCACTTTTGAGTGTTAAGCAAATTCTCCACAAGTCAATTCAAGTTACCTTGTTTTTGTTTTTGTTTTTTTAATATATTTTTTTTAATTGGATAATATGGCACAAAGAGAAAAGACAGTTCATTCAAAGTGGTCAAGACAAAGAAACATTGACAAATGCACATTCAAACACAATAACCATAACAATGATAATAATAATAACAAATACATAAACAGATGTGTAAAATAAAAATTCAACTTGCCTTATTTGATAGTTGGTAATCTGAACATGAACAACTGTCTCAAACTAGTCAACTACTGTATTTCTGTCTGATTATTTACAAACATATTTTAGGTAGTATATTCAATTTCTGCCAATAAATGTTGCACACTGGACCTTTTGAGGACAAAAGTGTTTAGTGGACAGACATCTGAAACATGACTGAACTGTCTTCTCATCTTTCTCCTCTAATTATGAGCTAGTATTTAATCTGTGATTCCAGGTAACCGAGCTCAGAGTTGGGCAGCACTGGAGGAGCTGCATGACCAGGGGAAGCTGAAGGCCATTGGAGTGTCCAACTACACACCAGCACACATGAGAGAACTGATGCAGAAGTGCAGAATCCCTCCTGCTGTTTTACAGGTACTGGATAATCAACAACTGTACACAAATGCAAAATAATGAGATTTGTCAGCACAGAGAATATGAGTGTTTTATTCTTCAGGTAGAGTTTCACCCACGCCTGTGCCAGACTGAGCTGAGGCGTGTGTGTGAGGAGTATGGAGTGTGTTTCCAGGCCTACTCCTCTTTAGGGAAAGGAGAGCTGGTCACTGATCCCAGGGTTACAGCGATGGCAAAGAACTGCTCACGCACACCTGCCCAGGTAAACACATGCACAAAGCATTGAAATGCATTTCTCCTCTTGGTACAAACTGACCGAGTAAGGTTTTTTAAAATAAATTTGTTTTGTCTTTCTTCACCTCCAGGTCCTGTTGCGCTGGGCGGTGCAGCAGGGAGTCCCGGTGCTCCCCAAGTCCTCGAATCCAGACAGGATAAAGGAGAACGCTTCACTTTTTGACTTTACGCTAAGTGACACAGACATGGAGACACTGTCATCTTTAGACTGTGGGCACAAATACTGCTGGGATCCTGCAGGGGTGGCTTGATAAACCACTGGTTGACTTCCTTGGGAGTATTTTTTACTACTTCTGTTCTTCACTTCTGACCATAGCAGTTAAATCACATGCAGTAAATTAAGTTTTTTCATGTTTTTTTTCCAGGAGATCTCACATAACAAACACACCAAGTAGCATTTAGGCAGAATTACATGTATTTGCTTAGAGTTCAGTCAACATATTTAATAATGACCTTCTTTGTAGTATCTTAAACATCATAGTCTTTCCAATTAATACCTATTGTGTTTTTTGCCTAATGATATTCTACTGTTTACAGATTTTTCAGTGCATGCCATCATTTAAAGACCAGTTTCATGTAACAACAAAAGAGTCTATATTACATTTAAAATTGTTTTATTCAGGACAGCATATACCATAAGCTGGACAGCTGTAGAGAAAATACATTTACAAAAGTCAATAAAAAATGAAAAACACCTCAGCCTAACTCAATCCTTTACTTGTATTATAACAACTGTCACCTTTATAACTGCCATTTTAACTTCTATAATATCAACTAACGCTTAAAATCTATATAATTAACAGTTAAGTTCTTGGATAACAACTTTAAAAACAAATGTTTGATTGAAACGTTCTCTTTCTCAAAATTACCGTAATACCTGAAGAAAACAGACCGTCAGAATAACTTCACCATGGACATACGTGTGTGTGTGTGTGTGTGAACTTCACCCTCCAAGGCGCGTCAATCAGATCTTGAAATCGTCACGGGATTCACCGGACACAGTAAACTCCCGCCTTCCGGTCCCTTTGGGCTTCTGTGATTGGTCAAATGTTCTTCCAATCAGCGGCGCCAGAGCAGGGTGTCACTATGGTGACGGTGAAAACCGCCCAAGTGGTCACATGGCGTTAGCTGACCACGTGTGGAAGAGGCAAGCGCCTGTGAAAACTCGTCTTGAGACAACATTTTAAAGGTCAAGTAAAAAGAGTTTTTAAAGCTGTGAAAAGCCTTTCATTGACATTTTTCTTCATTTGTGAGAACATGTACGCGAGTTTACGCCGTTTTAATTTCGCTACATTTGACTTTTTGCACCTAAATGGAATGTTACAGTCTATATGACTGTTGTTATTACAGTGTGACTCGACTCTGACTGACCAAAGTTCATTGCAACTTTTACGATGTTTGCATAGACGGCAGTAGTCCGATTATCCCTGCACAAGACTCTGCTACACTGTAAACAGCACGTTTTAATGACCTTAATTTGAATAAGGTCATACACAAAATGAACAATAATCGGATTGGGACAGTGTAGTATTCAGAGCAGTGGCTGTCATGACAATAAACATTATGTTAGCAACAAGAAACCTTTTACTACATGACATTCTGATGTTGTAAAACTACATAATTGTAGGCCTATTAGTGTTTGTGCATCACTGTGTAGCACAGTGTTGTAAAGATGCAGTATTACTCAAAGTGTTTTGTGATGCAGATTGTTTAAATATATGGCTCTAACACTGTTCTGTCATTGTGTTTTCATTGTATCACCATTAAGACTCATTTGCTCCTTCTTTCCTTCCTTCTTTTACACAGTTGACTGGAGTCAAGAGTCCTGACAGATTAAGGAGAAATAAAGGTGCCTTTTAATTCAGACCAGATGTCTTCTTCACCCTCCTCCTCCTCTTCTGTGCGTCTAAACACGGGGGTTCAAATGCCCCTTTTGGGTCTGGGGACCTACAAGCTTCAGGGTCCTGACGGCGTCTACCGGGCTGTGGATGCGGCCCTCGCTGCAGGTTACCGTGCTTTTGATTGTGCGGCCGTTTACGGGAATGAGACCGACTTGGGTCAAGCCCTGAGGAAGATCCTGCCCAAATATGGCTTGACTAGACAGGATGTGTTTATAACCAGGTATACATACAGTAAGCTTGAGCATTATTACTTAAATAGTAAATTTTTCCCCCTCATCAGTTCCTTTTCTTTTGTCATGTCACTGCAGTAAACTGGACCCAAAAGATCAGGGTGAGAGCGCAGTGGAGGGAGCTCTTCACAGCCTGACACAGCTGGACTTGGATTACATTGACCTCTACCTGATCCACTGGCCGGGCACTAAGGGTCTGGAAGTGGGCGATCAGCGTAACCCAGGTTAACATTTAAAACTGTAACTTTGCACTTTTGAGTGTTGAGCAAATTCTCCACAAGTCAATTCAAGTTACCTTATTTATTTATTTATTTATTTATTTATTCATTCAATATATTTTTGGAGAATATTGGAAAATATGGCACAAAGAGTAAAGACAGTTCAATACAGCAATAGAAAGCACAGCAAGACACAGAAAACATTGACACATGCACAAGCAGTATTCAAACACAATAACCATAACAGTAGTAATACTAATAATAATAACAAATAAATAAACAGATAAGTATCATAAACATACTTATGTGACCAAGTCAACATACCTCATTTACCTGTTGGTAATCTGAAAATGTCTCAAAAAAGGCAAGTTAAAACTTGTGTCATAATGAGCTATTTCTGTCTATTTTTGTTATTTATAGATTCATTTGCATAATGTTTTTTGTGAGCTGTACATTTTGTTACATATTAAAACAAATGGTTTGTCACTAAGGCTGCTATAGTTTGTGTAAAAGTCTTATTCTAAGGCTACAGAAACCAAACTATGTATTTTGAAGTGATTATAGACTTTTACAAACATATTTTATTTTTATATTATTTTTATATATTTATATATTTATATCATATTTTTAGGTAGTATATTCAATTTCTGCCAATAAATGTTGCACACTGGACCTTTTAAGACAAAAGTATACAGTATACAGAAAGTATACAGTGGACAAACATCTGAAACATACACAGCTAGTATTTAATCTGTGATTCCAGGTAACCGAGCTCAGAGTTGGGCCGCACTGGAGGAGCTGCATGACCAGGGGAAGCTGAAGGCCATTGGAGTGTCCAACTACACACCAGCACACATGAGAGAACTGATGCAGAAGTGCAGAATCCCTCCTGCTGTTTTACAGGTACTGGATAATCCACAACTGTACACAAATGCAAAATAATGAGATTTGTCAGCACAGAGAATATGAGTGTTTTATTCTTCAGGTAGAGTTTCACCCACGCCTGTGCCAGACTGAGCTGAGGCGTGTGTGTGAGGAGTATGGAGTGTGTTTCCAGGCCTACTCCTCTTTAGGGAAAGGAGAGCTGGTCACTGATCCCAGGGTTACAGCGGTGGCAAAGAACTGCTCACGCACACCTGCCCAGGTAAACACATGCACAAAGCATTGAAATGCATTTCTCCTCTTGGTACAAACTGACCGAGTAAGGTTTTTTAAAATAAATTTTTTTGTCTTTCTTCACCTCCAGGTCCTGTTGCGCTGGGCAGTGCAGCAGGGAGTCCCGGTGCTCCCCAAGTCCTCGAATCCAGACAGGATAAAGGAGAACGCTGCAGTTTTTGACTTTACGCTAAGTGACACAGAAATGGAGACACTGTCATCTTTAGACTGTGGGCACAAATACTGCAGGGATTCTGCAGGAATTGTGTGATAAACCACTGGTTGACTTCCTTGGGAGTATTTTTACTACTTCTGTTCTTCACTTCTGACAATAACAGTTAAATCACATGCACTAAATTAAGTTTTTCCTGGTGATTTCACATAACAAACACACCAAGTAGCATTTAGGCAGAATTACATGTATTTGCTTCAGTCAACATATTTAATAACAGCCTTGTTTGTATTATCTTAAACATTATAGTCTTTCCAATTAATACCTATTGTGTTTTTTTTTTTGCCTGATATTCTTCTGTTCACAGATTTGTCAGTTTGATGTAACACTCTTACAAAGTGTTATATAACATTCAGTTTGAATTGTCTGTGAAACACCATCTTTTTGCAGATGAATAAACTCTGACGCCGACGCTTAAAAGAACTGCACAAACAATATTCACTCTAAAACCACTCTTAAAAATGTTTTATTCAGGACAGCATATACCAGAAGCTGGACAGCCGTAGAGAAAATACATTTACAAAAGTCCATAAAAAATGAAAAAGGATTTTAAAAAATCAGTTTTGTTCAAACACGTCTCCAGATTCAAGTAATAACACTAAGGATGGTTCCGAAACTCCAGGTGCCCAGGCAGAGGTGGGTGTGCGCTCCCTGTCAAAACCATTAGTGGTCACACGACTTCTACTGAAATGGAAAGTCGAGACGAGCAATTGTGACGTTTTCTCGTAGTTCTGACGGTAAACACACCTCTGCCTTTCTGTGCTTCCTCTTGAGTGTAAATCTGTGGCAGAGAGCTGTAAAAGGTTTAAGGCGGTGATTGAGTACAGGCAAGTCTGGTTCTGCAGTGTCACCTCACGGGTCACAGCATGTTCAAGGCAGTTGATAAGAGTATAATGCTAGTATGAACAACTTGCATGTATTCTCAATCAGCAGACTGTGCTGCCTTTGTAAGGAGACCTACTGGAAGTGACGTGTTAAAAGTATTTCTTATCACATGTACTTAAACTCAGTCCTGTTTTCCCGGTTCATATCAGATATCACATGACTGTGGAGTCACTTGTTAGGTAGCAGTATGTGCTTTCAATTGAACAGCATTTTTTTTTTTTTAAACCAGATACTAATTCATTGTAAAAGGAAATTAAAAAAAGAATCAGTCAAAAAACCTTCAGTACAATTGGATCAATCTTAAAAAAGGCTGCTCATTCAGATTGTCATAATGTCTGATTAAAAAATTGTCTTTCAACAGGTTTAGCAGAGGCTATACATATTTTTTTTTTCTTTTTTTGAGTATCAAGACAATACAAACACAGCCCTTAACTTAACCTGCACCCCCAAACACTTAACAACTCAACCCTACACGTCCAGAGAATAAGACACAAGGAGGACAAACCTATTACCATTTCCAGAATCACATTTTCCATAGACAAATCACAAATAGCCTTATTATTCACCAAGCTACGGAGGAGTGCAGATCTGAATTTATTATTATAATTAATGTGAAAAATAACTTTCATATAGGTATTATTGTGCCCTGCAATCTTCAAAAGCCTGGATGTTTTATTTCTCACCTCCAAAGTGAAAAACACATTTCAACAATTGCGTTTCTACTCTTGACAAGAATTCTCCTGAACAAACAAATCAAAGTAGTTTACACCTGTGTTAAAATGGGACTGAACTCATATATCCTGTTTATGCACTTGGTGCTGAGTAAATGGGCCCAAAGGCTAGTGTGGTTTATCATTGTACAGCAGTTAATCCATCCCCAACAACAGCTTTAAATATGCACATAACATGAATCACAACAGCCATAGATTGTACACTGCCTATTGCTAGGTTGACCAGACTTAAATAGCATGGCAACCTTGTAAAATTACTAATTTTCTAACCCACATTGTGTATATAACCTTTTTTCCAATGCCATTTGATAATATATTAACAAAATATGTACACATAAAAATTACAAAGTTCTTTTTTGCTCATCCAAGGCTTTAAAAAGATAGATTCATATTGTTTTGTGCTTTTTTTTAAAATATGTATGTTTAATGTGATTTTCTTCAGATATAATCTAACCCTGAAGTTGTACAAAAGATATTATTTCTGCATTGTCAGAGATTGTCTGTGTTCAAGATTGTTCTTTTGACAAATTTGAGATATAAAGCAGTTAATGATAGTCAAGTACAGTGGTGGAAATGGTTCTGTTTTGCAGGGAGCATAACAGGAAGCTGAATAAAGGGCCCCAAGTTGAATCCTGTTGAAAATCCTTCCTTTTATAATCTCTCTCTCTTCGGTTGCCTGAAGATTATTTTGGCACACAATACAGTGATCTTGACTTTTACAATTCAAAGCACCAATATTTGGATTGAAACCTGCATTAGCAAACACATCACCTTACACAAATGAAGAAAGAAGGAAGTTCTAACAGCACTCAAGGCGGCCTCACATAGTCACATGTTCACTTTCAGATCACGTATCTCTCCATCTACAGTATATTGCATAAAGTTGACGTGAGAGACAAGTGAACATTTTAAGCATCTGTTTACTGAGTGGTCACCTTTCAAATCCCTTGCTTATATTCCTTTACTGTGATTCTGTCATCATTTGTATGGCGTTCAAATAGCCGACAGTCTTGTCTCACATTTTACCATTTCACAGTGTTCTTTACATCACAACCAACAAAACCACAAAATGTATAGAAATTTAGTTACCACTGGTGTCTAAAAATGACATGACTGTGAGCTTAGACCTCAGCTCTACTGCTCGTCTCGAGTGGTCATGCCATTATGTTTTCGATCTTGATCAAACCAACCTTTCCCACGTTCATACTCAGCGCAGGTCTCATTGTTCTCGTCACAATTGTTCTTGTGGCTTCCTCCATTGCTCTCGCCTCCTTCCCACTGATTCCCATTCCCAGTGCCTACTCAGTACGGTGAGTGTGGTTCTCATGATGGTTGTTTTCTCCTTCTAGCTCCTGGTGACTGAAGAGGTAGCTCCACCAGCTTTTAGAGTGGTGCATCTGTTTGGCCGACCCAGTGCTATTCACCTTCCTCATCGTCTGCAAGAAACAGAGTAAATTATGTGAAGTGTAAACTGGAAAATCAAGATTTGATCTAGTTATTTTTGTAACAACTTATCTTTAATAGATTTAAGCTATTTTGAAGCTACCATTTCAGCATACCATTTTCCCTCTTACACCAAATCTATTAAGACACTCTGTGATCTTTTTTTAACCCTTCATTCATCCTCTGACTTTTCATTCTCACCCCTTTGTCTAGCAGACTGTCAAACTCATCGCTCATCCTTCGCAGCCGCTGGCCATATTTCCTTGCCGCCCACAGTGCAGGAGGAGCCGACTTTGAACGTCCCCGGAATGGAGCGCCCTCAGTGGGTGTACCGGCTCCATCGTCCCCCTTGGCCAGGAGCTCCTCATCTCTTGAAACAGTGGAAGCATGGGACTCTGAGTTCAGCCTGATTCGACCAGTTGCTGCATTGGAAGCGAGAAAGGTGACGGGTTAGAATAATAGCACACATAACTTCATTTGAATGTTGAACTTTTCTGTTTTAAAACAACTGTTCTAATCTAAATTACATTAAAAATAGCTTTAATTTGCAATTACATTATGATACTATGAGAAAAAGCCAGGTGTAAAAGACTTTGTGAAACTTTGATGCATGTGTTATATATATATATATATATATATATATATATATATATATATATATATATATATGTATGTATGTATGTATGTGTGTGTATATATATATATATATATATATATATATATATATATATATATATATATATATATGTATGTATGTATGTATGTATGTGTGTGTATATATAAACCTAGTAAACCTAGTTTAGCATGTTGTGTTACAGCAATATGTACATGTAGACCTTTTCAATTCATATTCATTGAGCTGTCCTCCTACCTGATGTTCTGAGTTCAGGAAGCGTGAGGTTGTGCCGCTGAGAAAAATGCTGCTCAGGTTCAGTAAACGATTGTTTCATTTCTCCTTCTTCAACCTCATCAGCTGGCTCTGAATCGCTGTCTGAAATACAGAACCTTGCTGCCATTGTGACATCTGAAGAGGGGAGGTTGCATGAAAAAGAATTGAGAATTATTTATGTGGCCAGGGTAGCACAGACAAGGAAATATCCTTACAGAAATGCATATAGTACACATACACATACACGTCGATGTTATTTAGACCACATATGTGTTGACCAGTCTGGAAGAGCTAGAGAACAGAGATGTTGCGGATGAATACACACCAAAACAACGTTTGATCGTTCACACCTCGAAATGTATCACAAATTTGACCCAAAAAAGAAAATATTTTGATTTGATTAGTCCATTAGTCCACATGTACCTCCTGTCACCTGCCCATTGTTTCCCCCTGTACTCATTCACATTTATCTTCAATCTGTTCCCCAGCGTTTTGACCTCCATCAGGCATAAAACCTTTCGCTTATCCACTAAATTTTCTGTTTTCATTCAGGGACTTAAAGTGGGACTAGAAATTGCTAATAAAACAAGCGAATGATAAAAAGAGTGTTACCCATTGAACACTTTGCGTTACAGTATGCTATATGATAATAAAATGTAATAATAAATCTATCTCAATGTAAATATGTATTTATACAGCCCTTTTCAAACACCAACAAAATAACAATTAAATATGATAATGAAGGTTCAAAATAAAAGTTTTAAAAAAAGTTCAGATTAATAGATGATTAAAAGAAATTAATGAGTCAACAAGAGAAACAACCAAAGCTGTCACCTAGTACTAAGAAAGGGAAGGTAATATTAATGGCAATACTAATATGTAATTGTTGTAATAATAATAATAATGATAATAATAAATAATTTGATAATTGTGATAATATTGTGGTAAAAATTTGATACTATTACAATAATATTCATTTACTTTCAAGGTAATATTTAGTAATATACTGTAATGGGAGTTACAGTAAATGACATCGCATGAATATATAATTACCATTTTATACAGATGAAATTTATCCTGATTTATGTATTTATAATAACTATAATCATCTACCACTTAACTATAACTGTTACCTGGGAGTTATAGGGTAAATAAGGTGTAATTACAACAATATCACCTCACTATAACTATGTTATTAATGAACTATGATGTTAGGTGTTACAGATTATCTGTCACATTCCACATATTAGCAGAATGCTAATAATTCCACACTCTTCATATAGCATTACCCATGATACTGTTGATGCTGCTGCTGGCCGTACCTAACACACCCAGCCTTCTACTGCTGTTAACCAGTCCAATGGTATTTAAAGTGTATCAACACGCCAAATAAACCCACTTGATAAGAAAACACGGAGCCGTATTTTATGTAACTAACGACGTGTTGTTTGACTGCTGGTAAACTAGCTAGCACACCTTCGTCTCCGGTCATCTCTTGTTGTGTTGTTGTTGACTGAAGAGGACAAAAGAAACTTCCTGCAGGGCGGCAGCTGCCGCGCGACTGTCTTAGCTAATAGCCAACGTGAATGAAACGTACAGTTAACATGATTCCTTACCCGAAATGTTTGCAGCGGCAGCTCGGAAAGTGCGGGAGTGTCTTTAGTTAGCCTCGTGTGGCGGCAGCTGTAGTTGTTGTTATCGGTGTCGAGTATTTTTTTTTTTTTTACTGTGCAACACAGTTTAGCTCCGCGCTCACCCAATCGCTGCGCGTCACTGCACCGCTGCTGCGCGCTGACGTCACTGTTGCGAGTCAGGACTGGGCTGGGGCTTTGTTTGTCTGAACAGCTCACCGTAATGTACGAGGAAGAGGCGCAATTTAAGAGACTACAAAACTGTACTGAAGTGATGTGCAGGGCCGGGCCAAGTCTTCATGGGGCCCTCAGCAAAATTAGATTTGGGGGCCCTTTATCAACACCAATAATAAAGCAGTAAATGACATGATGCGTCTGAGGGAATTCTGCACTGGTATTGGCTTTAATCTTGATTTTCACTTTGTATTCAAAATGGCACAATACTAAGAGATGAATATGGTGTCAGCTTACTAAAAACTAACAAGATAAAACAAAATAGCAATTGTGCCACAACAATTAAAGTGCCACAAATACATAAAATATAATAAATAACTATTGTAAAAATAACACTACAATGAAATTCAAATAATTTAGTAAAACGGCACCTCGTTAATTCACAAATAAGTGCAAATGCACAAAAAGACAGTATTGCATAAAATAAAGAACTATTTAAAAAAGATAACCGTAACAAGATAAAATGGTTTGAAAATGAAATATATAAAGAACTTTTAACTATGTAAAATTACAAAAGACCCACTTGAACAAACAATAAAATAAAATAATAAGATAATAGAATACTCTCAGGATATTTTGATTCTCCCCTAATAATAATTTATTGATTGAAAAAAGTGGCAAATCTTTTACAAACAGACTTTAAAAGGAAGTATTATCACAATACTTTCCCTTATTTTCCTTGGAAATAAACACCAAAACAACAGCATCTATTTGATAATTTCCTGAATAATAAATACCATAAACAATGAGCTAGCCAACACTGTCTGCTCATAATAAATTAGTTCAATACTTACTTAATACGAACTAACAGCTGCATTTGCCAAAGTGCATGAAAATAAAAGTGAAAATGGTGAATCTAAGGGAAATGGAGTAAAGTGTGTTACACAAGAGTTGTGCAATGTATGCTTTTGGCAGATGTTGAGTTTGATAAGAGAATGTGTGAGGCACAAAGAGGCAGCATGCACACACTAACACACAAACACAGTCTTCTTGTAAACATGACATGAAATACGCACACAGGAAAATAAATTCTCTTTATCTTTCCTATATTCTGAGACGGGGACACAGAGGACACCTGTTGGTTGTCATTTCTTGCTTGAGCAGCAGGTGGCGAGGCAGGACTACAAACTGAAATGCTGAGTCTTCAGTTCCAGATTGTAGGAGAGAAAAAATAAATCCATATGTTCAATTTTGATTGCAGGAATAACCTCAGGTTAAACTGTTTTTTATTTGTTAATACTGAAAAGCTCATAGATACTGTAGATGTAATGAACATGTCCTGTTTGTGTGGAGCAGAAGTGTATGAGAATGAGCTGGCTCTGTGCGTCCTCTGCTTTTTATTTTTCCTCTTGCTCCCTCCTCACATCCACATCAAGGAGTTGCAGCCATGTAATTATCCAACATTTTTACCCGGAGCTGCTTCTGTTCCGCTTCTCCTCCCTCACTACATCATCCTCCCTCTTTTTACCTTCATAGATGTGACGCTAGAATAAAACTAATGTAAAGGAATGTCACAAAGCCAAGAGTAGCGTTTTTAAAGCAGTGATTTTGTTTTTTAAAGCAATGTCATTCAACTTGTTCTAATTCAGTGCACTGAAAAGACTCCAAGCTTAGACAAACATGCAAAGCAAAGTTTGCACACTCAGCCGTTCACACACTGAGCTGCTGTTGAAGATGACTTCTTTGAACTCTATTTTTGGAGGGATTATAGAAGTAATTCACTGGAGTTTTCCTTTGGTTGGATTGGATTTGAGTGTGGTTTAAGAATTATACAGTCAGTGTTGCATGTGTGTTTGAAAAGCCGTGTAGGCAACACGTTTTTACCATTTAAGAGTCGTAAAACGGCCACCAATAAGAGGTTGAGGGCGACAAAAGCTGATCTTCCACACTTTCATGTACAAGCAAACATGGACACACACGTTTGTGTATATGTCTGCAGGATTTGAGTGTAATCTGAGGGAGCCATACAATTAGCATCCATTTTTATCTCCCTGTACCAACCTCGCCCTGCCTCCCTGCCCCTCATCTGGTGGTTATTTTTGGAATCGGAGGCGTATGCTCGCCCACACTGTCTCCAAACCACCACTCACTGTGTGAGAGTGCGTGTGGCTGCTTGAGAGTAAATGCGACAGCAGATCCAAGCAGCTCCTGAAATGTTCCTTTAAATTCAGTGCCAGGGCAGAGCTGTCCTTTCAAAAATACCCCCCCTCAACCCCCCCGCAGATCCAGGTCTAGTCGGGTAGCTCGGTGTTGGAGAGGAGGAATATGCAGAGAAGAAGGTTTTGAATTATTCGAAGTATGGAAGCCTCGAGAGAAGACAGGAGGCATGGTGTTAAAAAAAAAGAGAAGGATGACTCAGTTTCCCATTTCCCAAAAAGATGACAAGTATATCTGAAAGGCAGACAGTGTGTATCAGACATGGTGGAATAGGCAGAGATGCAGACAAAGAAACGGGTAAAGCAACAGATGATGAAAAGTGAAGGCAGACCAAAGGATGAGAGAAGAGTTGGGAGAGTGCTCACGCAGAAGAGATAGAGAGAGGGAGAGGGAGAGTTCAGGTAACAGAAGTGGAGAGATGACGGACGTGAAAGCGAGGCTGACTTTGAATAAAGACGAGACAAGAGTCAGAAAAATGGCTTCGGTGAAAGAGAGGGACATGGAAAGAACAAACCCAGCTCCTGTGGCCCACTTATTCAACTCCAACCCTTTCATCATTTTTCTCAGTACATGCTCATTATGTACAGACCGACCACTCCCTCGCTGTATAACTGATCACAAGGCTGACATATGGCAGCTTTCTAATTCACATTCACTCCACCCTTGTGCAGCCTGCTGCTCCTGCATCCCATTTCTGCTTCAACTTAAATTTGGGACTAAAAAACGGGTTGTTTTCCTCTGGTGGATAAAAATACACGGATGTCCAGTTCAACAAGTCATGTAATCTTTCTCTTCTTATGTTTCTCAGGGTAAATAAAGAAAGTACTTCTCTGTGATAATCAATATACTGCAAGACAATCACATAGTGATACATCACGATATCTGTCTAAGTTAAAAGTGCAGGATTTCTCTATTTATTCACAACATTGAGAACAAAGTGCATAAAGTCAATGCATTGAATGTGGATGGGGCACTAACATTTTCTAAATATGCAGTTGGATTAGCATAAATACTGGAGGGACAGGAAAATCCAGCAAAATAAAACACCCAAGGCACCCAAACCCTCCAACAGTCACTGCAGTTTTTAAACTTCGTTTTTTTGTACAGATTAGAAAACATTTTTAGTTTTATAGAAGTGCTCTTATGTGGATGTTTTAAATGTGGATAGAGACTTTAAACTGAGCCATAAACTATCCAGTAACTTCTTTGTCATTGCATATTATAAGATATAGACATAAGAGTTTTAACTGTCCGCTCATATAACACCATATTTATTTATTATACAAGTTTAACGCTCTTTAACAGAATAATCCCTTTCATTGTGAGGCTGGTGAAGCTGACGGGAAAAACTAGCCTATAATTGATGTTTAATTTGACTTTAGGGTTGGACAGCTATTCATTTTAGGGCATCACATTAGACACCACTCATTCTGACCGCCTGAACAAAGCATTTTCTCGAACCTTAACAACACCCAGTTTTAATCCCCAACCTTTAATTTAACCACTAGTCAAATCTTGGCTCTGAGAAATGAGGTTCTGCCTCATTAGGACCAGGTTTTGGTCTACTGGTCCTGACACAAGCTGAGCGTTTATGTCAGAAAAGGTCCTAAAGAGGTAACAAGTACAAATACAAGCACTCTTGCTGGTCAGTGTAGAGTCCACACATACTCTCACTTAACCCTCTGTCATTGTAAATTATAGGGTTTTTTTGGTGGTTGAAGTGGTACCTACAGAATATATATGTGTGTGCTAGTCTTGAACATTTGTGCTCCACATGTGCACATTACGCTTGACCTTGTATAGTAGAGGTCTAATGACTAGCCGAAGAGGGAAAAAAGGCACAGTACCTCTGTACCTTTTCCACTCGTCGGCTCTCGCACGTTTTGCTGCAGCTAAATAAAACCGTGGATCATTAAGCTTTGTTACCCCATCTTTCAAGAGTATAAGCTCATTATCACGACGCTGCTTTAATTGACTGCAGTAAATTTAGCCGGCTAATCAGTTTACAGTGTTCACTGTGAAGCTCTGCCTGCAGCAAATCATATGATCACGTCTCGCTGATTAAACATGATAGAGCCTCCATACGGGACGCTGCCATACCTCAAGCGGCATTTCCAGTGCTTGTGCACAAATGAGTGTATGTGTGTGTGTGTGATCTGTTGTCACATGGCACAGAAGAGTTTGTTTTGGTGTTAAAAGTGAGCATTTCAGTTTGCTCTGCACATATGTTACAGTGCCCTCTGTGTGAAAGTAGAAAATAAAAGTGATATTGCTTTGATTGCTAACTTGGTGCTTGTTCACAGGGATGACGGCATCATTGAACATGGTCAGAGGAGTGGAGAAATGAGCAGAGTGGCAAAAACAAACAAAGGATTAAGTAAGTACAGGATTAAGATTAGGATTTTTAAGAAACACTCTATCCTTTTATAAAACTGTCCTTATGTCACATGTCAGCCAAGGTGGCCCTTCACTGGCTCTGCTTCATGTCACCGTTTTCCCTCCCCATCTTTTCCACGAAGAGAGGGTGATCCATCCTCCTTAAAGATTATATTTGTTTTGTTTTGACAGTGATGGTAGGCAGGAAATTGGATGGAGTGCCGTAACATGGAAACCAAACAAGCCACATTTTCAGCCCAGATGAGAATACACGGTATGTGCATTAGTCCTCATTGCCTTAATCCTCTCGCCCATCTCTTCTCCTCGTGCCTTGCTCGGCCTCCATCACTATTTGTGCATCTGTTCTGTTCCTTCCCCCTCTTCTGCGCTCTCTTTTCTTCCCCTCGCCACCTTCCCCCACACTCTCTCTTTCTCTCCCACCATCTCTGTGTCTTGTAGTTTCAGTTCCGTCTTCCGTTTTTTTTTTCTCATGACTGAACTCGGTTTGATTACTGATGGCAACATTTTCCATGTTGAAATGATGTTTTGGAACCTGTCAAATGTGGTTTTGAACTTCTTGAATCTACACAGACATACATTTCTGCGCATAAACCCTTCTAAATGTTTCGTACTGGACCTTTTAATAAAGATTTCATTCGAAGTTTGGGACTTTCCATCACACGTCCGGCTTGATTGGGACACAAAGTAGTTTAAGTCATGAGCGATTGCGTTTGGTGATTTCACAGTGTGCAAAATAAGACGCATGTTGAAAAATGTGCAGCACAATTACATTAACAATGCTTATGTTGAATGCTAATGAGAACACACACACACACACACACACACTAACTGCTGGCTCCAGCAGTTCCCAGTCTGCAGAAAACAAATGGGATAAGTCGACATAATAATTATACATATCTGAGTAAAAATAATACTGTTAGATGGACATTATTAGAAAGAAAGGAGCTGCAGCACACTGACAATTATTCCATGTATTTTTGATTCACTGAAACCCTCATATATCACTGCTTTTATCATGATTATTATCACTGTGATCACTGATGGACAACTCAGAGGAGGGAGACATTTTAGCAGCAGATTAGCATGTTTGTGTGTACGTGCATTTCTGTGTGTGTGTGTGTGTGTGTGTGTGTGTGTCTGTGTGCGATATGAATCACTGTGAAAGGTCAGTATTGCTTGAGGTGAGAAGAAACAGAGGAGACAGAAGTGATGAATTGCACTTTGGGACTATTCCTCTTGCAACACCCCGAGTTATATTGAACTGTGTGTGTGTGTGTGTGTGTGTGTGAGAGAGAGAGAGAAATAGCACATGTGTATGTATTGTATGTGAAAAAGAAAATGCAGGCATGTTTCTTTTTCATATTTGTAATTTGTGGTGATTGTTATTGGCGATATATTGTATTATTGTATATAAGTATTTGCACATTCAAGTCATAACTTCAGTTCACAGTTAAAAGCTGTGTATGTTTTGATTACTGACATGTATGTATCGGAAATTTCATTTGAGGTGTGCAAGCTGCAGAAATTCCCATTGTTGTTACAAAACTCTGTGACATTGTCACAGTTTCAGTGGTGAGTTGCCTCATTTGCAGCAACTTCGCTGTCGAGGTGTAGACACACAGTGTCTCCGTCATGGCTGCAGTGAATAGGTACATGACGTGTTATGAGACACAACTTCTCATTTGGATGATGATATTCAGTTACGACACCTTTGCTAATACAGACAGTACCTGGCCTATAGGGTGCACTTTCATTTTCACAAATCACAGTGAGATCTGTCTGAATATGCAGGAATTTTATATGTGTGTGTGCACCTTTAGGACCTTTTCGGGATAAACATTCAGCAGTGTGTTTACATGCATGTCAAAAGTCCGATTTTAGTCGGACTAAGGCCATAATTTGGTTTTCTTAATGACATGTAATCACGTTATTTCGACTAAAATCAAGCTAGTCTTAGTCAGACTAAGATCGTAATTTGGTTTTCTTAATGACATGTTAAAACGTTATTTCGACTAAAATCTAGCTAGTCTTAGTCGGACTAACATACCTGGATAATGCGATTCATAGTCATAGGATTATTTCTGCATGTATACGCTTACTCGGACTGGAGTCGGACTTGGCGTTCTGTGCATGCATCAAAATGTCACTATAGTAAAGTAGTGTAGAGGTGAAGTAGAAAGAGCCGACGTATAAGCTGCAGTACTGTTGCTGGAAAAGAACGAAACATGACAGCGTCTGCTAGAGTGAAAGTTATGGAGAAGACCCATTTTTGGACTGACGAAGACACAAGATTTATGCCTTAAAACAACAGCACGATCCCTCTTGCCGTTCGCTGTTTGTTTTTCTGGAAGTAAAGGTCAACAGGAAACTAATTTCTAACTGACAATAGCGTATAGAGCAATACAGCCCGACCTATGGAGGCGGAGTCAGACATGTATACTCAGTCGGACTATGGCCTTCGCTCGATTAAACAGTGCATGTAAGTGTAATGACTGACCTTGTCTGGACCAGTATTCGTCATGGAGACCAAACCTGGTCCTAATGAGGCAGAACCTGATTTCTGAGATTTGAAATTTGGTTATGTGAAGGTTATCGTTAGCTTAGTTTTTGTTGAACTGTGGGATCAAGCTTTGTTTTTTTATGTCCTAACAAGAATAGCTGTGCAAACCTGTGTATGTGTGTGTGTACTTGTATTTATGTCTTACAAACCTATCTTTGTGAGGACACTTTGACCCCACAACTTTAAAGGGCTTTTTCAGGGTTAAGACCTGGTTTTTGGGGTTTGGGTTAGAGCTAGGGAATGCAGTATGTCTATGACGTGTCCTCATTAAGATACAAAAACGGGTTTGTGTGTGTGTGTCATGGAGTTGATTGGTTTCTGCCTCCTGATTAATCAGCAGCTCCATTTCGACGCTGATCAATAACGCAGCAGGCTGATGGAGGTGGTCCACATCTCATCTACCTCTTTTGTGTGTGTGAGTGTGTTTAAACGGTTCTATGCCATTGTGTGTGTGTGTGTGTGTGTGTGTGTGTGTGTGAATAGACGTTTGTCTTGAATGCTACAGTATGTTGAATGTGTGAGTGTGTGTGTGTGTGTGTGTGTGTACATTAACAGTCTCTCCCAAAGACACGCAGGCACTTAGTAATTGACTTGTGCTGTGATTGATGACGTGTCTAACGGCCAGAACACAACAGCGACAGATGTGTTGATGCACTTGTGTGACCGTGTGAGCCCTTTAACAACCTCAAGCAGACATAAAACACACAGTGTTGATGTGATAGCCCTTCATGCGGTTTCATGTGTCTGGGACTCGACTGTAAAATGTGCAGGTGGCCAAGAATGAATTATCCTGTATTTTCAGCAGGTGCGACAGAGAGAAATAAAGTAGTGGTGCAGTGTCGCTCGCCAATCTCCTTTCAGATTACCAGGGCTCATTTGTTCGCAGAGCTCATCATCATTTAGTTGTGTTTCATGTCTCCCCTATGGTCCACACTCAGCATGACTTACAATAGCTTTGGCGGCCGGACACAGTCTGAGCTAACTTCTGAATAATTAGGAGCCAGCACTCTTTATAAAGTTGGAGATAAAGCAGAATGACTTCATTAGCAGACCACTGTGCAATCATGTCCAATATTTGAGCTGGGCATGAGAGGATTGTGACATGGGATTTGGGGAGTTTGGCCTTAATTAGCCTTTATTTACCGAGGATAGTTTTTCTAATTCCACCAGCTCCTTTCCAACAACACCCTGCTACAAACTAATATCCCCAATATGAGCTACTATTTGTGATTGTCTCTGTCCCTTATTATTTTCTTGTGGAATCATTAAAATTTGCTGTTGCAAGAAGTGAACGGGATGTGATAGCAGAATAAAACCAGAAGCACACGTGTGCGTAAAGCTGCGGTGTGTAACCTTTGGTGATTTCTGTTGTTGTTGATGCTGATTATTCTGCCTCTGTTTAGTCTGAATAAACAGGAACGATGTAACGTTAAAAAACGAGGGAGCGTTTGTGTGTATACAGCGACAGCAATGCAGTGGCAGGAAGCATTCAATCATACTTCAGCCTATTTGCAGCCGTCTCACTTTAGCAGGGCAATTTTGCTCTTATGTCCCTCTGTCTTGTCATAAAACAAATCACTTCCTGTGTGCAGTGCTGGCTCACTGCTAAACACAGTGAGAGTTGTGTGTAGCCGGTTAGCTTATTTGACAGTGGTTTGAATGTGAGCAACATTTAAATGACATAATTGACATATTAAAAAATAAATAGTAATAATAATAATAATCTGTGTTGTGTGGTTTGCCATGTTTGGATGGGGAATATGTGAAACTGCCATCACTCACATAAACTTACACCATGTCTTCTGAAAACTCTCCCCAGTATTTTTAGTTTTTGCTGCAGTGGTACTAGAGACGTGTGATTTGACAACTGTAGAATCGCCACATTACTGCATTCTCTCTCTCCTCAGAGTCTGATGTGGCTCAGCAGTGGTTGCAGATATAAGGACAGAAACTTGATAGGAACACACTGCATTTATAATTGGAAACCATGGACACCAGGCTTGTCTGTGAAAGCTCAAACCGATATGGCTCAGAATGTCTGTGGTCCTCCAACACACTAATGTCCACATCACGGGATCCCTGTGAGGAGGGGCAAGACAACCACCTCCAAAAAAAAGAAATCCTCGAGACATGGCAGGTGGCATGTTATTTTTCATCTTCTCAAAATCAGTCTGAACATGGTGAACATGACTGTAGTGTGTGACGCGTTTTACATCACAGCAGACAAGGCAGAAGAAGCACACAGTGCGAGTAAAGTTAGACCGCTTCAACGCCCTGGCTGGAAAGTGCAGGCAAACATTTTCTATGGCTAAAAAAATAAACCCGATGTTTATTTCAAGTGCTCAGGGAACAGCTGCATGACTTTGTGCCTGCATGTTCAAACACAGTTGCTGCTGTTTCCTTCACTACGCAGCTCCAATCAAGTTTCCTTGATGGAGTCTGGACAAGTAAATAAAAAAAAAACAGATGTACAGCACATGACATGTCATAGAAATGTTTTTTTTATCTTCTGAAAGAGTGGGTAGGGGCAGGGAGACGAAAACTAGGTCATACATGCTCGGTGGTAGAGGCCACACATAGTTTTAGCAATTGCTAGGAAATCAACAGGAAACCAAGTGCTGTGTGGTCTTAGAGATGGATGGTGGCGGGGGGGGAGGCGATTCATGAAGGAGAATCGCCCGAGTCTGAGCAGCAGCAGTCGTCGTCATACATTGTTGTCATGGTTTTACTTGCTGCTGAAATGCTGTTTTATAACAGCGAGAGTTGCATTGTTCACGTTCAGCGCGTCTCTAATTAGGGCTCGTTTCTAGCCTGTAATAACATCGAGGCTAATGAAGAAACAGAGCGTGTACTGCAGTATACAGTAGTATACTCAGGAGGTTTTTGCTGAACCAAAGTATTTGTGTTTTACATGCTGTTTTGCCGTCGGACGAAGCTCCTCCTACTAAATTAATAAAAAAGACTCAGTAGAGTATTATCCACTGAACAAAAGAGTATGCACCGTGTTTATGGTTCTACAAGTGTGAAGCTAAAGAAGCGACTTAATATTTCATGGGAAGTGGCAATTATCCTGCTGGCAGAGATGGCTCGCGCTGCTGCGCTCAGAGATGCTTATGCACTATGGTATGTTTATGGTTCTCAGCTGTATTCTAATGGTAACACAGAGGGATCTGCTTTCTCTCTTATTACCATAGAAACTGGGTGGATGTGTAGCTTCCTCTGAAGATATTATCCTGGTTTGTTTGGGAATATTGTAGCAGACAGAAACACGTGCGCTGCGAGGTGGTGGGGGAGGGTTCGTCGCGCGCTGAAAACTGTACCGCTGTGACGCTGAGGCAGGAGAAGGAGGTAGGAAGGAATGGAATGTAGCGGGGTTACAGTCATTGACACTGATTTATTCAGACAAAAGTGCCTTGGTAACACTTTAAAACCAAGGCACTCTTTTTGTGGAACATTGAACGGTTTAGTTCAGGCATGGCAAAATATAAAAACTACACACCGACGCGACGCTGTGACCTCAGGCCTGCTTCCGCGTGAACAATGACTTTTTAAATAACGGAGGCTGTTTTAATTTGTTCTAAAGGAGAATATTTGCTCATGTTTAACCACAGTCATGAAGTAAATTCTTTAATTTCACATGTGCAGACATTCACAGACTCATCAGGTCTCCTGAGCAGCTGTTGGCATCTGTACGTCTGCACTTGTGTGCATGTGTGTGTTTGTGCTTGTGTGTTCTTTCTTGTTACTGCACATTTTGTCATGTTGTTAGTGCATGTTTGCCATTTTTGTCAAGCTATACATTTTTGGTCCGATGGTTAATGTGTTCTGTGTGTGTGTGTGTGTGTGTGCGTGTGTGTGTGCGTGTGTGTGTGTGTGTGAGTGATGATCTCCCCTCAGGGTGTAAATGAGTCTGTGGTGTAAAGGCCATGCTTCATGCTAAGACAGACCTCTGATCAACTGCGTCGAAAAAGAGGGATAATGTAAAACTCCTCCTCTCTCTTATTTCATTACATAAACTCCTGCGCTCCTCTCCCTCCTTTTCCTCACAGCATCCATCCCTGCCGTCACTCTTGTCACCCTTCCATTCTCCGTCCTCCCTTTCTCATTCCTCCTCGCTGACCTCCATTGTCTTCTCTCCGTGTCTCCCATTACAATGCCCTCACTGCCCTTCTTCGTACCTCCTTTCCGCCACCTCTTTGAAATTCAGAATGATCTTCAACCTTTCTGGTCAATTTTTTGAGGTTTTCTCTATTATATATATATAGAGATAGATATCTATCTATCTCTATATATATATTTTATCTATACATATACACATAACCTAATTTCCACATTTGCATTTCTTCAATTCACAATAGAGCTGAACTGATGGATCAACTGACAGAAAATCAATCAGCAAATTATTTGTAGGTATTTTTAAACAATTGGACTCAAACATAGAGTGCTGGCTAAACACACACACACACACACACACACACACACACACACTTAACCATAACCGGTTAATGCTTAATCCTAACCTTAACCTAACCACACCTCTAATTTTAGCCCTAAACTTAACAGAAAATTTCCCTCAGAAATTAGGTGCTGGGACCAGGTTTTTGGTTTCCATGAGGACTACTGGTCCTGACAGGGTCAGTGTTTATGCCAGAAAATACACACACACACACACTGACTGTCTGGCCCTGTGCTGATCCCTACACTCCTGCTCACATTAGCTCATCCTCCCTCACTCACACACTCACACACACACACACACAGAGAGATAGAGGGAGGGAGAGAGAGAGAGAGAGAGAGAGAGAGAGAGAGTTGCGCGCGTGCTCTGTCGCCGCCGCCGCTTCAGAGGAGGAGAGACGTTTATTCAGAAGCTGAAGGAGGGACGAAACGAACGGAGTGAGGGATGAACAGACGGGAGGATGAGTGAATGAACGAACGAACGAACGGATTCTTGTGCCGAACCGGTGAGAAGACGCAACGTGTGTATTACCTTTGTTTTAAACAAGCGTGTCTGTCAGTGTGTGTGTGTGTGTGTGTGTCTGTCTGTCTGCGTGTGTGTGTGTGTGTGAGAGAGAAAGAGGTGACAGAAGTGAAGACAAATGTTAAATGTGGTGCGGAACTTTGTCTGCTCGTTAATTGCAACTGCTGTTTGTAATTTGCCCACAAATCGCCTCGTGCGTAAAGAGGCAGAACCGGTCAGGTCGAGATCACGCACAGGAACGGGATAGATGTGGATGTGGGATGATGGGACTCTCTCTCTCCTCCGTCTCAGGTGTGTGCGACACCGCCGAGCTCTTCCCCTCCAAGTCTGGGAGACGCCTTCAGTGTCAGTCCCGCTCCGGTTACGCATTTTATCCAGTTTCTGCCCACGAGCAGGCTCGTGTACGTGCGTAAATAGAGCGTCTTGACGGAGCGACAGCAGAGCAGATTGAAGACATCTCTGCTGGAGAGAGAGAGAGCGAGATAGAGAGAGAGAGAGAGGGACAGAGAGAGAGAGAAAACGGTGACATTTCACAGGGTTTGGAACAGGGTCGTGGACCGAGCAGCCTGTGAAGGAGAATCAGGTCAGGATTTCACTGTGGAGAGCTCGCGCAGGGTCAGAGTGCAAGGCAGGAATGCATATATGACATAAAAGAGTCTATTGGAATGTACAGTACACAGTCTGAGGGTTTTCCTGTGAATTACATCCAGTGATTAATTGCCTTTGTTTATTATTGCATCCTGCGTTTAAAATCTACAAGACACCATTGTTTAGAATTACAGACAAATATGTTGACGAGTAGAACATAAATCACAAACAATATTCTTCGACAAATAAAACCTTCCTGACCTTTCTAGACATCAAAATTAAATTCTGGCATCATCATTGCACCACAGCGTTCTCAGAAAAGACATTTCCATCAGTGTTTGAATTCTTAATTCATCATAATGACGACCGTGTAGAGGAAAATGTGATTATCACTTTTAAATCTGCCAACTTTCAGGGAAAATGGAATGATCGTTGTTATTATAAGTTTGCTTTAAAATAAGATTCAACCCAATGACATGCAGCGTTAGCACTCCATTATACACTTACTGGCCACTTTATTAGATACACCTGTTCAACTGCTTTGTGAGCACAATTGTCTTCTCAGCCAATCACATGGCAGCATTTGGGCAGGTAGACATGGTCAAGACGACCTGCTGAAGTTCAGACTGAGCATCAGAACGGGGAAGAAAGGTGATTTTAGTGACTTTGAACGTGGCACGGTTTCTGTTTGACATCTGGAGGGCTTACAGAGAATGATCCCAAAATGAGAAAATATCCAGCGAGCAACAGTTTTCTGGGCGGGAAACGACAGCAGCAGAAAACCACACCGGGTGCCGGTTCTGCCTCTTTAGTAGCTCTTCTGTGTACATAATAAAGCGAGCCAGTGAGTTTGAGTGATGATGATGATGATGATAAGGAACAGGATGGAGAAGAAAATGAAAAATTGCCAGAAAGATTGGTAATGATAATGATTATGATGGAGCTGATTATAATAAAATGGTCTGTTGTGGTGTTTCTCTTGCTGCTGCTGCTGATGATGATGATGATGCAGCAGCAGCAGCAGGATGATGATGATGATGTGAATGAATGTCGGTAAAAGTAGAGTAATAATGCTGCTGCTGGTTACAGGGTGGGAGATGATAATGAAACCGTCTGTGGCGGGAGTTCTTATGATGATGATGATGATGATGATAATTCTGACAATTACAATCCCTCTGATGAAGATGACTTTGTTTTCCTGCAGTTCTTGACGAAGACGATGAGGACGGTCATAGTTTTTACGGCGATAGAGACGGTTACAGGGACTTTTGCAACAGTGATTCATAATTAATAAAAGATATGTCGCCTTCTTAATAATTCAAGGGCCCAAGCTGTCTGAGGAAATGTAGGCTAAAAACTAATTTGCGTCCAACTCCAGGCATGATCCAGCTCACGTCAGCAACAATAACTCTTGTGTTAAGCGGCTTTGCTGCTGGTTCACTGTCATTGTCCAGTGTGGTGAAAGCACTGCAGACCCTCCACATGCACGCGATCAGTCATTTGCTTCAGTAAAGTGGAATGGTTTCATGAGGAAAGAAAATGAAGGGACTCAGTGATAGTTGTGTTACTGGTTCAGGGTTAGGGTTAGGGTTTTTCGAATAACTAACGTTTTTGGATACTTGATGCAGAAAAACAACAAATACTCTCAAAAGATCATAAAGACAGAGTGAACCCACCTGTCCAGTAGAAACAGAGCTTTCCACCGTTCAAACGCAGCACTGATGTTCACTCTGGTCTCGGATCGCTCTGCGTCAGCCTTTTTCTTGGCGGTAGCTTTCCCAAAAACCCGCCTTTCGTCTGCGACCAACACCTGTTGTCGGCGCCTTTTCTTCCATAACGTTGCTGCAACTCTTGTTGGATTTAGCAAGCGAGCATAAGCTCTGGCGTTGTCTTCTGAGAATGCACGATTAGTGCACGAAATGTGATATTATTAATTTCGGTTGAGCGTAGGGTTGCAAACTTTGTGCATTTTCCTTTTCCACCATTTCTTGAATGAGTTAATTGTTCATTCATTCATCTTCCACCGCTTTATCCTCCACATGAGGGTCACTGGGGGCGCCGGTGCCAACCCCAGCTGACATAGGGCAAAACATGGGCTGCATCCTGGTCCATTTCGCCTAATTCCCGAATCTGCACCATTTTTTTGGACTGTGGGTGGAAACTGGAGAACATGGGAGGCCTTAAAGTAAATAGTCAAACAGTAAATAATAGAAAATGCAAGCCTTTTCTGCAAATCATGTCGATATGATGTCATTAAACTTCATTTTTATGAAAGCCTGAACTCCGGAATAGCAGCAGTCTCTGTTACAGAAGTTGTTGTTTTTTCGGTGGGAACGATGGTTGTGGTTAGGAGAGTCAGTCTGATGATGCAGGTATACAGTAGGTGTAACAACAGCGAGAAACTAACGAACATATTCTACCAAGGCGATCCATGTCTGGAAATGACCGCAGGTGCAGAGAAACCAGGTGTTGGGAGGAAAACTGCACATGCATTTATTCATTACACTATTTTGTGAGCCGACTAATCTTAGAAATGTCAATATTGACATCGATTCGGTCGGACTCTCACATTTATAGTCTGCCTCCTGGTTTTGCGTATGCTTCTTGTGTACCGACCAAGTCTCTGTGCCAAAAATAACCAAGACTCTGTCACTTTCTCCTCCTCCTCCTTACCTGCGAGTGGATCCTCAACTAATCCATTAATGACTTAAATCACGCTCGCTCTCATGTTGGCCACAACTCAGCCTCTATTCTTGTGTGTGTTAATCTGGTTATGTGTATCACTGGCACTCAGTCTCGGGGTATTTTGTGTGACTTGTTACTCGTCCCTTCTTGGCGGCGGAGAAGCAGGAAAGTCCCCGTGGTTGTAATCATCTTTCTCTTGTTTGTTTGTATGTATGTATGTATGTATGAGTGTGTGTGTGTGTGTGTGTGTGTGTGCTACATGCTGTTATTAGTAGGGGGTTTGTTGTCGGCCCTGGAGATACAGTAGATGCCTTATGTTGTGAACAGTGTGGTGGGGAGAAGATAATGAAAGGAAAGTGGAAAAGAAATGAAGGAGCGGAACAGGAGCAGGGGCTCGAATAATACGAGGTTTTCACCGATTCACGATGGATTAGCACACTGGTGTGGGTGTGTCCTGTGCAATCGTAAAAAATGTTGACACAAAACATTAGCGGTTTATTTTTCCTACCTCCTTGAAGGCCTGCAGTGTTTCTGACATATTGGTTTATTCAGTTGAGTTTTTAACTGTTCACTCCGTCTCCTTCATCCGTTTCGACTATTATTAAATCAGGATCGTTTCAGGAACCATTTTAATCTTATACTTTATCAAGTGTGAATTCCCTCCCGGAGATTGAAAGCATGGCCTCGTCGTCGCCGTCCTCCTCCTCCTCCCCTTCCTCCTTGCTGCAGGTTGATAAATTAAGTCGCTGTAACAACAGCATGTGAGGACAGTGATATATATCGTATAGCGCTCATCACTTCTCCAGCTATGGCTCAAAGGTACTGGTCCTCACTGTTGGTGCTGCACTAGTATTGAGTGTACTGTGAGTGAAGGCCAGGGGGCAGTGTTCAAACTATAAAGCTATAGTCCATCACATCCAAAAAAGGTTCAGTGCCAGTGCATGCATTTGTTAAATTCAGCCATAAATCTAGAAAACCGCGGCCATGTCGCTTGCTATAAATCTTTGAGAAATGAAAGAAAAGTAGAACATTTGTTTAGCCTAATGTGACTACAAGGCCTGGAAGAAATTAGAGCTCAAAGTACTGCGCCACTAACAAAGGAAATTCAATAAGAACTCAACAATCACAGAGACAGATGGTTGGGACAATATGGGATTTCAACCTTAAAATGAGTGGCGCTGACCTAATATCACTCTGAGACCAGAACAACATTTGCCCCACACATCATTCATCCCAAACCGCTTCCAATCACTCCCAGAGCATCACTTGAGGGGTTCAGCTGACGTGTTTATTGCCAAATGGTGCGATTTCTAAGCTGGGCAGCAGTTTCCGGTGCACCGTCAGTGATCTCACTTACACGGCACACTGATTTGGCCCTCACACTTTGTGCACCTCACTTAGTCCTTCACAGTAAAAGTGCTTAATGATGAGCCTTTAATAGCCTGTAGCAGTTTCCTTGCATTGGCCGAGGCAGGATCTCACGCTCCTGACTCTGATCACTGACTTTACTTACTTTGAATCTACCTTATTGTTACAAAATATGAAGGTAATATCGTTTTTGTAATCATTGAAATGTGGAGATCCACAGTAAGTGAACATCAGCTTGCACATTTCTCCCTCTTGTCTGTCAGTGTGACCTTGCGCTTGCGAGCAGATGTGATTGATACCGAACACTAAAATAATGACCTCCTCATCCGCACACATCTGCCCACAGCAGGTAAAGATTTAACTCCCTGACCCGCCGCGTCATCCCATTGTCTGTCGTTTTGCCTCCAGGCAGATTTTTTAGTCATTTGCATAAAGACAAAAAAAATAAATAAAAAGTCCTCTATATCACCTGCCATCCCAGTATTTACAATGCTCCATGAAGTGTGCAGGAGTGGATTTGTGTTTGCATCATCATGAAAGGTGGCGAGTCTCAGGGTAATTGGAAACATAAAGGTCGCACAAGTTTAAAAAAACTTTGTTGTTTCAGCTGATAAATAGTTTTAGGACAGTGATGTGTAATATACAGTATTTCTTATTTTTTTAGTGATAATAAATGTCAGTTCACCTTTCCAATGCCCTGATGAGATGCAACCGTTGCACTTCAATACTCGGCAATGAATCAGTTCTATGTATATTATTTTTGCACTAAAACGTATTAAATCAGTAAATAAATCAGATTTATTTCATCAGTTTTAAAACAGATGTGTTTCAGGCGACACATTCAACAACTGACATTGAAAATGAATGACTGGAGGCTCCAATGAGAAATCTATCAGAGCCATGATCATTAACCAGGATTTACAGTATATAACCAGGTTATTTATTGATTATATAAAATCATGATACCATGTGGCAGCTCTGTGTCCTCAGAGTCCTGGGGTCAACGTGTCGTAACGGACGTCAGTGCACACACACACACACGCATGTTCGACATTCATGACTTGAGGGGACATTGCATTGACTTACATTCATTTCTTGGAGACTTACTCTAACCTTAACCACAATTACTACTGGCCTAATCCTAATCCTAACCCTAACCTCAACCTAACCATGAAACATATCTTCACCTTAAAATGTAGTAATTTACGTTATGGGGACTTGCTTTTTGTCCCCACAAGGAGGACAAGTCCCCATAATGTGACTGTGTAAACAGGTTTTGGTCCCCACAACATTAGTAATACCTGGTACACACACACACACACACACACACACACAGGTGCCTCACGATCCGACTATGAAACGATTGTCTCCTCTCGGTCTATTTTATGCTATTTAACATTTAAATAATCAAGATTTTGGATTCATTTGTCAATCGATGCAGAATCGTCCTCGTCTGAATCGCGATGCATCTAAGAATCAATGTTTTTCCCCACCCCTAACACACACACTCACACACAGAGAGCATAAATATGACATAATGTAAAACCCCCAAACAGACACCAACACACTTGATGAGGCAGACATTGACATGCAGAGAGGGTCGCGCTGCTGCTGCTGCTGCCAAAAATAGAAAGCACCAAGGTGGAGGAGAGCCATTTGTTTTTCAAGTAACCTCAGCATATGACACACAGTTGAAGTGGTGACAGCGTGTGAGAGACGTGGTAACAATGCACAGGCATTAAGGCTGTGTTAAAAAAATATAGACTTTGTGAGTCTATTGTGGGACGAACAGCTATTTCTCGCGTTCCAGATGCTCTGTTTGCTCAAGAGGACAGTTCAGAGGCTGAGGTTTAAGTTTCAGTCAGTGGGGGATTGCTTCTAAGACAGCAAGGGAAGCTCGGCTTCCTCTAAAATGCTACACGTGCGCTAGAACGCGATTTAGAACGCACCACTAGTCCGCTCAGAATCTGCTGTTTATTTTCGTATTCTCGCGGCAGCTTCCGCACTTAAACCACTTGAAGCTCCAGCGTTGCAGAAACATACATGACAGCAGAGCCTTTTTTGTTTGATACAAACATTCAAACATTCAAAGGATGCACCAGGTTAGAATCATATTGAAACCGGAAATCAAATCTTCATGTTGTGAATAAGAAACAAATGAATTCAGTAAAAATCAGTGGTGATGCCAAACCCCTCACAGTCACGGACATCCAGTTTCAATGAAATTGCTGGACAGTGTTGATGAACAACAAATGTCCTCACAGCAGTTGTTGTGCTTCTTGTAGAGGCAGTAACCATGTCTGTGAACCTGTCTGTCTGTCTGTCTGTCTGTCTGTGTGTGTGTGTGTGTTTGTGTGTGTGTGCACCATGGGTCACAGGGCAGACGTTTTCTGGAGATGTTATTATTGTTGTCAGCAATGCCTTAAATTACACTTCAGGCTCGGCTTGATGCTCGGCAGCATGAGACTGTGCTAAGAGGAGAGCAGCGACTGCTGCAGTTACGATTAGCGAAAGCTCGAGAACGAGGCACGGGGGAAGGAGAAACCAGCTTTTGTCCTTTTCCCAGTCGCCCTCTGAGGCCAGCTTCAACACAATCTGCTCATTTTGATTTCATGAACGGCAAATGGAGATTGCAAATGGACAAATTATCTGTGCAAAAGAGGGGGCCACAGATTAAAAATACACTGACCTTCAACACTTTTCTCAAAGAACAGCGTTGAGTGGGCGTCATGTGAAGTGGACAGCTCTAAAAGGAGGAATTAGAAGAGAAGTGGCAGGAACATGCTGGCCACTGGTTGTCAAACAGATGAAGCACTTGTTTCTCAGGCGTAGGTTTATTTCCTGACAGTTTCCCCCTCCTTGTGCGTGTCTGGCTCTCTCCCTTCTCTGCCCTGTGTTTCCTCTTTCCCTCTCTTTCATTTTCTCCGTCTCTCCGTTCTGCTCGTCCCAGAACACGAATTAACCTTTTTTTTTTTTTTTTAAACCAAACTCAAGTCCAGAGCAACATTTGACAGTTGGAGCATCAGGAACATGACAAAGAAGATTATGACTAAACAGAGTGAGACGGAACATTATACATTATATAACGATGGCGCCAGGTTACACTGTTCATCTTCATAGCACGGGCTATGAAGATCGCAGCTGGGTGAGCTGAGGTGTGGGATTGGTATCATTAGAGGATGCAAAGCAAGTAATTAGTGCTTCATTCATTGTTATCAGTGTAATGTTTCCATGATCAATTTGGGCAAGATGAGTCTTCTAGTCGTTCTGCATCGGTCCTCTGTTTATAGGCCTGAAACCAACATAATGAGAGGGTGATAATTCAACACTGTGGGCAGCTTTGAGTTGACTTGGACAGGACGTTGTCATGTGTCACTAATGATTGTAGGTGATGCTGTGAGACAGAATCCAGAGATGTGCTCAAAAATAACTGTGGGTCAGATAATGTTGAGAGTTTGAAATGTATGTCACTGATAGGGACAGACAATAAAGTTTAAAGTTCATCTATCTCTATTTTAGTTAGCCACCAGGGGGCGACTCCACTGCTTGCAAAAAGAACTCGGTTTGAGTGGAAGTAGATGACAGTAAACGTTTTCCTGAGGAATTAATGGTCTCAATCACTCGTTTTCAATCACTTCTCCAATAGAACACGATGTCACTTTTGTAAGTTTTGTTCCCACATAGTTGAAAGGAGACAGTTAAGCGTGGCACATATGAGTGGACACCAGTGTGATTGACAGCTGTCGTCCAACAGGTGTGTGGTCTGTGAAATCCTGCTTTCAAATCATGAATCGCGAAGCTTCTTACCGGGATTTTATAATGGTTCACCAACAGTATGTACGTACAGTATGTATGTGCAGCCCTTCATATTACACATACACTATAATCCAGTATAATAAAGGTAAACACGACGGGAGTACAGAAATGATTAGGTTGACGGTGTTAATACTCATCACTCACCACGTTCACATCTGTGCTCCTACTACTTTTACTCTTGTTTGATCCTCCCACGTCTCTGTCCGTCTGTCTCTCTGTCCCTCCCTGCCGTCCCACGTCTGTTTCTCAGCTCGCCTCGTGACTCTGTCCTCACCCCGTGCCGTCGCTCGTCCTCCGTCACTCTGCCCCCCGGCTTGTTCACTAACTTTGTCCCTCTGTCTCACCCTCTCTCCTCCATGTCCTCATCACTGTCTCTTCCTGCGCTGGATCAGTCCTTGTCATACATTATATTTTTTATTCTCTCCTGGCTGATCCAATCATTCTTCTGTCTGTGTATAATCTGTCACAGCATCATAAACCCAAACCTGGATTATATAATCTGATAAGAGGCCTCACACACACACACTTTCATGCCAAACGCACACATAAGCTGTCCAGCCATGTTGCGTGCATGACTGCACTGTGTGTGTGTGTGTGTGTGTGTGTGTGTGTGTGTGTGTGTGTGTGTGTGTAGAGTATTGCCATGTCTGATATTTCTAATTACAGAAAGGATGAAAATCATAAGTGATACGTGGGAGAACAACAAAAAAATGATAATAAAAAAGCAGGAGTGGAAGACAGGCGCACTTAAATACCCATAATCCACTCTGGTGCTATTGCCTTCCTCTCTCTCTCTCTCTCTCTCTCTCTCTCTCTCTCTCTCTGTCTCTCTCTCTCTCTCTCTCTCTTCTTTCTTTCTATCAGAGACACTCTTTAGCTTTGCATTCTCTTTCATAAGCGCCCGCACGCCACCGCTGTTTTCATTTCACTGTGACTACTCTTTATTTACTGTTCCACTTTCCACGGTTTGTGTGTGTGTGTGTGTGGGACTCGTGTGTCTCCTCGTAGGCCTCGCTGCGATGACATCAGAAGGTTATAGTGACAGCCCGAATCTGATAATAACGCAGGTTTTTATCTTCTTTTCTTCTGCTCGCTGAGAAGAATGATCTCCTTTGAAAGCACATCCAGAACACGGAGCATTGTCGCTGCCTCTCTGTGAAATGGGAAAAAAAAAAAAAAGTGTGTGTGTGGGTGGGTGGGTGTTGGGGGGGTTATCAAACAAGGAAGAGTTGAGCTAATGAAAGACTTGCCTCCATTTAACTTCATTAGTTTTACCACAGCTCTGTCGCTTTCATTTCCTGAACACAACAAATCAAAAGCAGCCGTGTTATCCATCTGCTCTGTTATCAAACCGTACTGCTTTTTGGCATTACTCACTGGCCCACACACACACACACACAGACACACACACACACACACACACACACACACACTCTCGCGCGCACGCACACACCTCTTTTTGGCATTCAGCTCAAGAAGCAGTAATTTTTCCATCACCATTGGGGGTATTTACTTTAGAAATTAAAGCAATGGAGGAGAACGAGTGCAGAGTATCGCCGGCTCTTTATGGATATTGTTGAGTGCCTTTGCGACCAAAGGATTTTTAAAGAGCACTTGTTTCTCACGTGACGGAGAGCCTGCCGTGGAAATGTACAGGGACGGATGAAGATGCGATTGGGAGGAAAAAGGTGGAGGAAAGAGAATCAGAGGGGAGGAGAGATGGAGAGAAAACAACAGAGGGATTATTACAGTGAGATAAAATGAATAAATGATAACAGATGAGGGAGATGAATAAAACTGCAGCCAGCACCCTCTCAAGGATCTCTCTGTGCACAGTGATGGAACATAACGTAATGTCTTTACTATTTACTTTATAATTGTTCATTATTCTTCTACTTCTATAGAGTTATCATGGGTAGTACAGATGCTATAATCTCATTTTGATGCAACTACGCCTATATTTTTGGAGTTTGATGAATACTAAATGCGGGATTTTGTTTATTACGGTGCATCGTTACATACAGCAGTGATTTAAAATTGTGGTGAGGTTAAAGTTGTGGATAAGGCTTTGTTTAGACTGTCCAACCAAATGAATGGATGTCAATGCAGCGTCCTTAGAAGGATAGCTGCACAAACCTGTGTGTGTGTGTGTGTGTGTGTGTGTTTGCTAGTTCCCTTAGGCTCTCTGCCTTCCTCTCTGTGTGTAACATTAGCAAGGGATGGACGTCTGAGCATTGGGCTGCCACTATCTCTCAGCATCACACACACACACACACACACACACACACAGAGAGTGGGGGCAAAAAATAAACAGAGGCACAAACTGGATATGAACATCTGCAGTAAAACTAGCGCTCAGGGGGAGCAGAGTGAATGTGTGTGTGTGTGTGTGTGTGTGTGTGTGCGTGCGTTTGAACAACACATATCCATGACTCTACATCCATAGAAAGCCGGAGGGCAGATTATGCTGATTGTGTGTGTTGCGTAACACCGTATGTGTAATATGCATTATGAGGTTGCGTACACGATGTTTATTGGGATTATCTAAAGCCACAGTAAGCGATTCATCCCACTGCAAGAAGCCTCAAAAGCTCACGCTCACGTTGAAGTCCACAGCTCCGATCCCTGCATGCATGCTATGTTTTTGTAGCTCATTAGAAATCCTAAAACACCAAGACACCATGTACAGTATGTTTACAGTTAGTGTGCATTGAATCACCACTAGGGGTCGACTCCACTGGTTGCAAAAGGAACTCAATTTAAATGGAGATTTATGGCAAAATGAGCTTCTACTTGATTTATAATGTCGGTAAACATTTTGGCTGAGGAGTTAATTGCCTCAATGACTCGTTTCAGGTCTTCTTCAACGGCGCACGATGTCACTTTTGTAAATTGGGCTCCCATTTAGAGGGAAATGATGATAGAGCCTGGCTAATGTGAGGACCCTTCAGCGTGACTCACATCTGGTTGCAGGTGACATCTGTGAATCTCCGGTCGTAATGTGTATCTGGAGGTTTTCTAAAGACAAATGAGACCCGAGCAATGGCGTGTACCAGTCTGCGCGGCAGCTGAAACTCCTCTCCGTTTTCCTGCATATGTAGTATACTGTATCTGCTTACGCTCGGTGTGAAAAGGACTCCATTCACTTATGCTCTCCCTCTCATCCCTGAGCATGTCTTCATAAAGACAGTGTTGGTGTGAACCTCTCGTCCTACGGCCATGTTCATTAGGTTCATTCTCTAACCTACGCCTAATCTAAATCTAGGCAGAATGAAACATTCATGAACACTTTGCCATTCACTCCTCAGTCCTGCACACCCTGAAGGACCCACTCATACTTTTCTCATTTCCTTCTTTGTAATTTTTCTGTCATTAGTCTCTTCTCTTATTGTCCGTGTTGCTATTTCTTTTCCTTTCCTTTCACTTGGATCTCACTCGTGGCTTCAAACATGCTTTTAGACGGATCAAAGTATTACTTTTGTCCACAGCCTCACAAATGAGCCTGTTGTAAATGAATGGCTTCAAAGGCTGAATAAATGCCGCACAGTGTGTTACCTCTGGCTGCTGCATTTTTTTTATTTTACGCTCACTCACTCACTCATTCACTCACTCATTCACATCCACCCACTCGCATAACACACGTGTAAGTACACAACATAAATAACATGGGTAATGTGCACTTTATGCGTGCATATGCGAGGGAGTGTTCGCTCTCCTCAGATCAACCGGTTGAGCGGGACTCCGAGGTGAGAGGGTGAGGCTTCAAAAAGCCCTTTCATGGCCGCATCGACCTCTGCATCCGCGCATCTATCGACTAACTGTAATTTGGTTTGAGAAAGCTAGAACTCCTCCATCGAACACTTGAGTGCTCGTGGCTGCACGCTCGCACACGTCTAACGGACTGCGGCTCTGCGGCTGTACATTAACCTGTCAGAATGTTTGTAGCCTATAATCCTGTGTTTTAAATTAAGATCCTGCCTGTTTTCCCTCGACCTCATTAACTTGGCTACACATTATTTTATATGCATAGCTTAAAGGCACATTAATACGTAATGCGCTGCATTAATGATTGTTACAACCTCGATAGGAGACCGAACAAATACGGACGCCACAAGGGTTTTTTTTTAGTTGGTTCTAGAGCTGAAACGATTAATCGATGAATCGATTATTAATCGATTACTAAATTAATCGATTCAACTATTTTGATAATCGGTTTGAAACCGTTTTCATGATTAAAACAAGATTTCTGATTGTTTAAGCTTCTTAAATATGAATATTTTCTTCATTTCTTTGATCTGGATAACAAATTAATCATTAAAAGTCTGTCATTTTGGTTTGTGGACAAAACAAGACATTTGAGAACTCCAGGTTTGACGAAACACCGATCAACATTTTTTATGGTGTTCTGATATTTTATGGACCAAACGATTCATCAATTAATCAAGAAAATAATCGACAGATTAATCGATTAAGAAAATAATCGTTAGTTGCAGTTCTAGTTGGTTCACCTATTGTTTTTTTTCCAAAATTCGGACAAGTTCTCTATTTATGCCATGACGATGATGTGGAGAAGTATTTTACATTGTATTAACACGTAGAATGCGTTAGAACATCTACTCTTTCATGCATTTACACACAATAATACAAATGTGCACAGATAGCAACGTGGAGAGTTGGACTGAGAGTAAAGCAGCAGCCAAGGAAACCAAAACAAAGACTAAAATGTCTCCGTCTCAGTCTCCAGCAAGTCCAGCGAGACAAATATCGGACTGTTGAGCTGCTTAATGTTCCACTCTTCACCAGCTCTGCCCGTTGTCGGTTCTTATTGAGCTGCTAATCTACCACACCGGGTTGAACAGCCAATAATTCTAATGAGGTGTGGTGAGACAACAAAAACGTTGTGCTCAAAGACACTAAAGCAAGCACATACTGTACATATGCGTGAAGAGTCTCTTTGTCTTCACCACCACACATTTAGAAACATCACGTACGGCCTCTTTATTCACAGTCAATTGATGCAGCAGCTCGACTTAATCACCTACAGTGAATATTTATACGCTTTTGTATTGAAAATGCAGTTTTTAAATTGCTTCCTGTTTGATTTTTTGACATTTAATACAAGTATTGATTCATTCACGTTTACCGAGCCAGTCAAGGAGTTAAACCGGTCATTTTCCAGTCAAATGCCCACTCGCGCTTTTCCAGCCCGACACAAAAAAACCACAGCAGTTTTATTCATGTTTTTCAGGCAGAAAATTGACTTAAAATAAAAAACTGAAAATAAGCCTTTGTAAAAACAGTGTTTTCGCTGACCTACGTCTGCTGCCCTGCTGTCGCTTGGCGTCTCGGGTAAAATTCAAGAAAAGAAGCATCGATCCAAAGATAGAAAAGCTGCCGTGAGATCCGTCTGTCTCACCCCACACACACACACACACACACACACGCACACACGTGCGCACACATCACCCCCCTCCTCTCCACAATCATGATGATAACATTAAAGACTTTTGTATCTCATTAATCACCATGGCAACAGGTTTAGACCTACTTTCTACACTTGCTCTCTGTGACTGTGACACACATACACACAAATAGGGAGATTATAGTTTAGTTCTTTAATAATCTGTACAGAGAGTGAGATGTTATATTATTATTGCGTGTGTGTGGTAGAGCTGAAATCAACTATTATGATCGTCGGTGAATCGGTTTGAAGCTTTTTTTCTTGATTAAAACAAGATTTCTGCTTGTGTCCGCTTCTTAAATGTGATTATATTCTTAATTTCTTTGCTCCAGATAACAAAGAAATCATAAAATGTGAATCATTGGGGTCCGAGGAACGTTTTTGACATTTTTTTAAGGTTTTCTGACGTTTTATGGACCGATCAAGAGAATAATCGTTAGCTGCAGCTCGAGTGCGTGCACTGAATCGAGCGAGTGGCTGCTGGAAGCTGTGGCAGGTGTGGAAACCCCCCCCCCACACACACACACTCACACACACACACTCACACACACACAAGGGCAGAGTTGCGTTGTTAACGCAGTGTTTGGTTCTCCAGGGCCATCACACACAGTCACGTGACTCTGTGTGATGGCCGGGTTATGTAGGTTGTATAATGGAGTGTGTAGTTGTGTGTTTTGTACTGTAAAGCAGGTGAGAAACGCTCAAGATGTTTGAGCATGAGAGCAGATGGAAGCTCCAATGTTATTGGAGCGTATGCTACGTGATTCATTTATGTGTGTGTGTGTGCGTGTGTGCACGTTTGCGTGGTTGTCACCCCGGTGAGATTATGTAAACACAATTTCATACCAGCTAAAGCAGCAAGTGAAGTGAGGTTTGGAAAACTCTACTGAACATGCATGTGCAGTATCTAGTATTAAATGAATTACAATACAACACGATATACTTATACACATAATAATAAAGCCTTTGCTGATTATTCAATTGTTTTTTAACAGGTACAAAGTATGATAAAATGTGTTGTCTTTCAAGCCATTAAACTGACTTATTATCTAACAACAACTCACCTGATTACTTACAATTACTTTCAATCCATCTTCGCCAGATTATGTAAATATAGCTGGAAAACCACATTGTGTACTTTAGTTGTGGTCAAGACTTTATTCTACTGTATATACAAAGTCATAATAGGCTTAAATCATCTATTTCTTTCCATCTTAAACCTGCACAAACTACAGATCCTTTAAGTTTTGGTGCATGTTTTATTAAGAAGCCTTCACTTCAGTCAGTCCTGCCACTTTGTGTTGAAGGTGCTTTGCAGTTGCCAAATGTTGTTTGCCATTAAGTTACTTACCTTTCGCTCTCCTGGCTATAGACTTCCTGTCTTGTCTTATTTTTGGCTCAGAGCCACCATTACAAGACCCAATGTTTGTCTCTTTCTCCTGACCTCTCGTCCCCTCAAGGCTGCAGTAATTCAATGTTGGTGATTGTTATTTTGTCATCACGGGGTTCATCCTCCGGTGGCAAATTGGTTGAGTTTCTTACCTGCTGCGTTACACTGAATGACATGAAATCAAAGTATAGCAGCTGAAGGTGCGAGGTGGGGGGTGTTGCATTTGAAGTTTGGTTGTTTCTATTTCTTGTCTTTAGACATGATCTCTGAACACAAGGTTCACTCGTCATTTTGTGTCGTGTTATATTTAAAGCCTGCGACATGAAGCTATCGTGTCCAGCTCTGCTGCTGATGGTGCATTTAGTTTTTTTTGGCAGACGCTGAATTCCTGTAAAGTCTTCATGGAAACTGGAGAAGCCACTGAAAACGTGTCTGTTTTATAACAGTTGCTTTTCTAAGACAATGGTTTACACATTTATACTTTTAGCAACGCGATCCAACATGAGAACACACGTCTGTGTCGAGCAGCTGAAGCCCAAGCGTCAACTGTCGATGACTCGCACTCCAGCCTGTCATCTGCCAACTAGTCTCGCTGCTGATTTTGAGAGCTCGTGGTGGCACAAGAGGGGCCAAAAGGGAGACGGAGGTGCTGAGTGGTGTTATTGCATAAAAAAAGGAAAAAAAGGCGGGCTGAGAAAATCCTTGACTGGCTGTTGCTATGCTGTCACTACTGCACTTCCTCCTCCTCACCTCTAACACCCTGAGTGAATTCAGCCACAGACCTGGTGAGTTCTGGGCTTCTTTTCCCAAAGGATTTTGGCACATGTTTGATTTCACTCCCCTCATTAGAGGAGACTCGGTCCACATCTGCACAGTCCTCGAGGAAGACACCCTCACCCTCTCACGCGGCCTTTGCACACTAGAAACGACCTTTGATTCTAATTCTACTTATGCTAATTTCAATTTTAAAGGGCTTTTATACTGTGTCTTATGTAGTGTACTAAGGACAACCTATGTACAGATACATTATTTCTCTGCTAATTTTAGTCAATCACAGTCAGATTTTGTACGGGTTTATAATGTAATGTATTGATTATTGACCGAAAATCGGTCCCAGTCTGTATTAGCTGAGCTGGTAAAGAGTTGCAACCCAGTCGTGACAGACAGATAAATGCTTTCGTCTTCCGTGATGTTATTATGATATCTGACTCCAGATGTGAAAGAAAGGCAGAAGTTTTGCATTTGTTCACTCCAGGGTGGCTTGGATTTGGAAACATTGCCATTTAAAAATGATAATAATGTGATAAAAGGATTATAAAAACAGTACATTTGTATGTGACCTTTACTGTAAAAACCATGACCAAATCTGGCACTCCTTAACAAAAACCCCTGTGTTAAGGATTAGGATTGAGATTATATTGTTTGTATGTGCAGCACTCAATAGGGATGTCCCGATACCGATACTGATATGGAGTATCGAGTGATACTGATGTTAGTCCGATACAGTCATTTTAGACCATTTATGAACTATGAAGCTGTTAACAACACATTTGTGCCGAGTCATTTCACAGACATAACTCTCCAACAGTGTAACAAATGTTGTTCCCCCAAAATAGAAGAAACAAACAGTCCAAACATGACTCAGCTAAAATGGTTTTGCTGAATTGTATTTACATTTTTACAGTCTGTGCATAGTGGAGCATGTGCATGTCCCTAGCACTGAACTCTGTATCGTGTGCCTGATGATGACATCTTAGTGTATATTGACAGTGCAGGTCATGAGCGGGATCACAGAAGATGTTTAAGTGCACACTGGTCAAAGACGGACAAATGGATAGTTCTGCCAATAAGCCCCTCTCAAATAATACACACCGGACCATTTAAAGCCGTGTGTGTGCTTATTGAATCTCTGTGTTTTGTCAATGCTGACAGCAAAAGTCATTAACAGGTAAACCTCTTTCACACTGAAATCTGCGAGTGTACTTCCTTCCCATTGCCAGTGACTGGTCTGTTTGTTTACCCTCTGTTCATGTGGACAATCGAGCCACGTGCTTGTGTTTTTTTTTTTCTGTCGTATAACATATGTGTCTCGCGCTGGTGTGTGCCTGCGTTTAAAAGTCGACTCCATATTCCTGTGTGACCTTTGGAAATCCCTTGGTCCGCTGCACACTGCTGCTCCACTACAGATGCACTCACACCAGCCATTGTGTCACAGTGTGTGTGTGTGTGTGTGTGTAGACACCGAGCGCCCTGGAAAGACGGACAGAGAGCAAGAAATGTCATAAATGTTTCATATCGTAGTTGAATTTGTACGATTTGTTCTCTATAACAATGACAATGACATGATTACTAAGGTAAGAGGGTCAGAGGACCAAGATACACGTCTGTCCGGCAGGTCAAAGAGGTCATTTACTGTAATTGCTCACAGTTTTAATGAAATAACCCTCAAATGGCTTTGTAATGCCTGTGAAATGTGTGTTATGGTTGTATTATGAGCACACTCTGGCCATGATATGGATCATAGCTCTGATCAATATCTGAAACCTGTGATTAGTTTATCATGGATCAATAATGAGTGGGTACTTGAAATGATGAGAGGTAAAACTGATTTAAATACGAATTTTCTTTTTCTATCTTTCTTTCTTTCCTTCTTTCTTTCTTGCTTTAATGCTTTCTCCCTCCCTCCCTCCCTCCCTACCTACCTACAGTACCTACCTACCTACCTTTTCTTCCTTCCTACCTACCTACCTACCTACCTACCTACCCACCCATCCTTTCCTCCCCATCTTCTTCCTACATACCTACCTACATTCCCCCTCAACAGACAGGGGAATGAAGGAAAGAGGAGCCTCGATATGAGAGTGAGGGGGAAATGTTCAGAGAGACAAGTGAGCGGTTGAACGTGACGGAGCTGCAATGGCAAAACTGTGGAGTGGATGAGTGATGGATGGAGGAACGGCATAAAGTAGAGCGGTGAAGCGGTCATAAAGACGTCAGAGAGAGTGATGGTGTCAAAAGGATTTTACAGCAGTAGAGAGCCAGTTTGTTTGTGTACGTGTGAATGCCAAACCGAACTCTGATCCGCACCAAAGAGTTGTCCTGCATTAACCAACAGATGAGCGAGTTTGCACGTCCTTCAGTAATTCTTGATGCAGCGCCGCCTCAGGCGAGGAGGAGAATGTGCCAAAGTGTGAAAGCAAACTCGGACCGGCTAAATGTTGCAACCCCCCTAATTGAGCCGAGTCTAGCGGACTATTAGGTGTGACGAGCTGGATTTGAGCAAATGTACAAGACAGTTTTAAGTTAAGGTGGAGTGACAAGTAAAAGAGATGAGAAGATTTTCTAAACCAAAATGAAAGGCTGATGCAGAAGCCGCTGCGAGAGGTGGAGAATGGATGGATGATTGCTTTGAGGATTGTACCTAATTAGAACATTATACTGACTTTGCCCGGGGAAGCGATGAGATGGAAGCCATTATGTCGGAGACAAAGGACGGAGGCAGACCTGCTCTTTTAATGAACCACAACACTGATTCTAACCCGGGTCTGTTTTTCTTGTTTTGGTTGTAATGGTTTAAGAGGAGCTCAAGCAGCGAGAAGACATGAAGAGAATAAACAAGGACAACGGAAGGGAAATGGTGATGATGGCAGTGTAGGATGGAGATGAGCACCTCTGCTGGTCGCAAAAAGAAGTCCATTTGAATTGAATTCTGTGGGAAAATGAGTTTAGACTTCTCCCTTGACTTCAGGAAACATTTTCCTTAATGGTCTCAATCAAATTCTCAGATTTACAGGGAAATGGACAACAAAGTATGGCACAGTTGGATTGACAGCTTGTATAGTCCAGGAGGACCGTGGTCGAGGGTGACGTCTGGGAATATCGGCTTGCAAAATGTCAACGTGGTGCCGGCCAAGTCAGGATTTCTGAAGGCTTTAAAACTGGCATTTAGATTCTTATGCATGACATCATGAGCAGTTTTCACTTGGACAAATCTGAGGAAATGACAGTGATGTTGATCGTTTGTGGCAGGAAAGAGCAAAGGGCAAAAAGTGAGTTAAAGGAAAAAGGGAAGTCCCGGAATGTCAGGGAAGAGGGAAAGTTTTTAGTCCTGAAATCAACCAAAGTGGCACGTTTATGCTCCATGTCTCATGTTAGTGTGTGGTTGGCATCTAGGGATGCAACTAACGATTGTTTTCATAATCGATTAATCGAGTAATTGGTTCAGGCCTATTGGCATCCACTTCATATTTTCGGCTCTTGCCCTTGGTGTGTTTTTACCACGCTCGGCTCTGCTCAACAGTGTCTCGGTCTAATGTGTCTCATTTAATGTGACACATCAGAAGCTGAGACGGAGATCTTAGCCTAAACTCAGAGTTGCCCTGAACATAATTATCTTTGAAAGTTTTTCAACTCTGTCTGACTGCATTGTAGAATTTTTATTTAGTAAGGATAGGATTGTTTTTTGCTCCCTTCAGATTCTTTGACATCGTCCACAATTATGTGAGGTACATTTCCTTCCCAATAGAGAGCAGGACATCTGCCAGTCAGCGAGCGTTGTGATTTATAGACACGTTAACCCTATTATGAAGACATGCTGGTGTGATGAAAGTTGATACGATCAGGAAATTAAGATGTTTACTTGGCCACTTTGCCAAATTCATAACCAGAAAACGGCTATCAACACCCTCATTTATCTCAAAAAGATAAAAGCTTCACAAGCAATCAACTTCATTTCCATAACGCTTTGAAAAGCAACTTTAGTGCTACGCAAATGTGTGTGAATAAATGAAAGTGAATAAAGGGAAGGAAGCTTAAATAACCCAAACTCTCCCTTCTGCCTATTCTCAACTGGACACACACACACATATGCATGAATGTCCACACACACACACACACATTCCCACAGCACTGTTGAGTGCAATATAGCGATTTTAATGGAGGTGAATCTGCAGATGCTTGTATATTAAAGCCAATACAAAATGTCGCCGCAGCCGGGCAATATTATTGCACAGAAGTCATTCCAGCTGAGGCAACTGGGGCCGAGCGGCTAATAAGGTTAGTGTGTGACCGCAAGATTGTCACTGTGAAGAGTCTGGACAAAGAAAGAGATGCACACACACACACACAGACACACACACAGACACATTGTCCTCCCTTGGCAGCCACCATTACCCTGCCCTTGAATAAGACACTAAAGTCCTAACTGAGAGCGACAATGCAGAGCTGTGAGTGTAAAGCTCGGTGCACCAAAGGCAGCTCTGCTTAATCAAGCTTTTATAGATGAAGGATAATGTAATAATACGCGATGATCGTTCTGTTTTGATGCCGGTTGCTAAGTGACATAGTAATAAGTATCTCCATCTAGATGCAAAAGGGGTGCATTAAAGGAATCCTTCACCGATTTACGTTTAGCTTTGTATTACTAGAATAGGGGTAGTAATTTGATTTATTTATGAAATGAAAGCTCCACCACATTGATGTCCACAGATTGGTCACACCACCACTGTGACACAGAATGTGTAAAAGAGACATACAAAAACCACCCTCCTTTGAACAATTAAAGCAGCTGCAGGACTTGAACAATTATGTTTGATAGTTTCAGATCAATGCGTTTGTCATTTAATCGCCCACCAAGCAAATCGTTTAAAAAGCGTATGCACTTAGTGTTATAAGGGGCACAGTAAGTGCAATCCTGCACCACATTTCATTGGAAACTGGAGTTGGTTTAGTTCCACGTTACATTCAAAACACACCCACATTTACTGGGTATAATGCTGTCATAACTGTAGGCTGAGGCCACCGTTATTTACGGTTTTATCGATCGTTTTTATGGATTTCCAGTAAACACTCCCTGCTTCTTTCTTGTCATTTCTGTTCATGGCAAATGCATCTTTTTTCTTTTTTTTTTAAACTATCCATAGTATATGTAGATTTGCTCCTGGTACGTGACGAGCAGGAATACTTGTGGAGGATATTTGTTTGTTTGTTGTCCACGCTCGCCGTTAATCTATATTTACCTTTTATGACTGAGCCGCTCCCCTCCTTAATCTTGATTTATTTGATTGCGGGACAATCAAATAGCACTTTGGGAAACCGTGCCCGTTCATATGCATACAGACATCACTGAGTGCTCTTAATTGGGTCACTTTGTCAGCGTGACTACAGTAAATAACGGTGTCAATAAAAAAAACCCACTCTGCATTAGTATGCCGAGCGGACAGTGATGTGGTTTCTCTGAGGAAAAGAAATCATCTGTGATAAGGTGCCGCAAACAGAAGTCGACGGGAAAAGGTGTCGCAGTTCCACTCACTCCTAGTGTGTGTGTGTGTGTGTGTGTGTGAATGCTTCCTCTGTGTTTCTAATAGTAAATGTGAGTTATTTCTCATTTTAATGTGTGTGTGTATGTGTGTGTGGGCTCCCTGCAGCTCACCCAGATGCTGGTGTCAACAGCAGAACAATAACAGTCGCTTGATGTGACATCACCGTGCCCCACACACAAACACTGTACGTGTGTGCATGTTAATACAAGTGAGTGTGTGTGTGTGTGTGTGTGCGCGCTGCTGGACCAATCGGAAGGTCACGGTGACTCAGGAAGTAAACACACCTGTTTGAAACGAGTCTTTGTCTAACTTAATCTCCCCTTGTTTTACTCTTTCTCTCTCTCCACTCGTCTCCCTGCAACAAAGGGTTGGTTTCATCCATGGCTGCACACACTCATTGAGCGAGCGTGCCTAGCATAATGAACACACACACACACAGAGGAAATACTGTACATACACACACACGGGCAGTAGCAGTAATTAACAGCTAACTGCGAGACGCCATTATCATTAAAAGAACGAGGTGGGATCAGACACTCCCATCTACATAATGGACAATTAGTCTCTGCATCACCGACGCACAGGAAAGTCAGCCAGTCCTGCGGTGATAGCGCTGGACATTTCTTACACGGGAGTACACTGTACAAGGCATTTTCAGGGTCTCGTTGTGGTCATTTTAGCACACAAAAGGGTTCACTGTGAACATACATTTTGGGACATTACCAATGGTTTGGCTGGGGATCGGGGGTGATGACAAAGCGTCGTCCAATCACAGACAATTTGAGGTTCGTCGGAAGAAAAAGGGCTCATGCCGAAATTGACTTTGGCCGCTTTCAGCGCCGTTTCGTCAAACGCCTGCACCGTCTTTTCCGAAAGTCACTGGAACATTGAAGATCCAGACGTTAGTGTCTGTGTGAGACGATGGGGAAAAAAAGGGGGCAATTTTGGGCAATTTAGAAGAATTGTGTATTGGGCCTGAGGATCACATGGATGTGGCTTAATCACTTTCAGGTTGGGCCTCAAATCTGTCTGAGTTCTGTTGGGGTTCATGTTGCATCAAGAAAACTAGACCTTCTGACCCTATAGCCTTCAGTATGTATTCAATTTACATTCTTCCCCCAACCTGACTAGTCTGTGTGGGTCTTATCTCGATGACCTTGAAGAGATTCCTTTGCTGTAGACTCACCGGGAAAGATGTGTAGAGTCTGAGACAATGAGCAGCAGTGGGGGACGTCCCCAGGTGTTTGCTCCTGCATGGAGGAGGACTAGGCCGATGTTTGCTACTGCTTACTTCCATCTGCTCCTTCTGATCTCCAGTTTGTGGTCCGGCCAACACCCGATCCGGCTTCCCAGCTGGCTGTCCCCTCTGAGACCCTTTCCTGATCTCCAGTTAGCATCCACTGCTGATTCATTGCCAGACCTTTTTAGACCATCATCAGTCGGCCAACTTTTGTATTTTAGGAGCTACAAGCTCTTCAGAGGCTTCCATAGTGGCTCTGCTTCTGTTCTCATAGTCTCAGATCCTCAGTGTATTTTTCTAGTGAGTTCATTTTAGCTTATTATCACTTATCAGTCGTGTGTTTGACTGTTTTCCCGTGTTTTCTGCCTTGATTACTTTGACCAGGTCCTGTTCTCTTTTTCCTTCACCTACCATGAGTATTTATTCCGTTTGTGTGTTAGTTCACTCACGCCTATGTTTCTTTTCTTGACGTTCTCTGTGTTGTTGGATTCGGATCTAAGTTTGTTACCGGTACGTTTGTGTTCAATGGTTTAAATAACTGCATTACACTTAACTTCCACCTAACTCTGCCCTGTTTCCTTGCAGATGTCAGCAAACTCTCGGGTAGAATTTCAGAATTTCGTTTTTTTCAAGAAGTTTATTTACCTTTTACTTTTAAGCGATCAAGTATTGGTTCCACGTTGTCAAAGTGCAATGGGAGAAGGAGTGCACTTTAAAATTAAACATCTCCAGCTCGCCTGCTTGAGATGAATGCATTAGCCGCCAGACAAATTGGGTGAAACTGTCCTCCCACCACTCAGTCTGCGTTAATGGAGCTGGCATAAAGGCTGTGGCCAAACAACACTGTGTGGCTGCTGCATTCACAGCGGGCCACTGCAGACAGTGTACGTGTGGTTTTGCTGTTTGTCAGTACGGATCCTTTCCCCCATCTTCTCTTGTTTAATAGAAGGGATTTCAGCAAATATACCAACGTTTAATCATTCATGGGATACTGGAAAATGATGTTTTATTGTGTGCTATATTTTTCATTGCAGATGATCAGAGGGTTTTAGGGTCTGTCTACCAGAGACTGTCTGTGTGCTTGTGTGGTTCATCCCTCGTCAAGGTTAAAACGGAATTCCACACTGTCCATATCAGTCTAAATATCTAAATAATACCTGTCTTCCTAGAAGATCTTCCTCAAGGCTGCTTTTGCTGCTTTCTCCCTCTTTCCTTTTGTCTGCCGCGTCTTAAATATAATCTGTTGTTGTCTAATCTCCCCTCTCTCCTCTCGGCCTTGTCCTCTATCGATTGTAGCCAATGTTAATTAAGAGAATTCGTTCACACTGATTTACTTTGTCCCAGTCGGAGAAACCACCTCATACTTTGCCTCGCAAAGGTCAGACTGATCAGACGACCACACGTTGATTTGAGCTTGATTGCAACTATAGCTGTAGGCCTGAGATGTTTTGCACCAAAGCACTGGGAAATAACCCGTTTTGCTGCCAATACAACAACCAAGGAATGAGTTTCCTGACAATTGTGGGGCCTGTGTTTCTTAAAAATATCCGATATCCCAACCCCAGTATCCAAAACACAATATGTATAATATATGGAGCATTTATGCATCTTGTCACTGCTGTATACATCTCATATATATCTCATATTAACAGAAAAGCACCCCCCAGATGAGTAGTACAACTTGTGTGTGGTGTGGCATCACAAAGTGTGAAAAACCTGCTGCAACAAGCTGCTTTTAATAGTAATGTAACTTTTTTACAGCTTTACATTAAAAGCACAGTTGTTGTTTTTTTGCAGATATGTGTTCAGGGAAAGATTTCAAGGTCTATCAGATCGGTGCTACGTGTGAGTGACTGATAATTGCAGAGTCAGCAGAACGGAGCAATGCCGGGAAGGGAAGGAATAAATAAAAATAAAAATACCTTGGAGCCTGGAAAATGCTGTGGCCCATCAGTGACTGGAATAGAGTGGCTTCTCGATGTGTAACATTTTTCTTTTTGGCGCTCAGTGTTAAATTGTGGCTGAAGATGTGTCTTTAAAATGGTCCCATTAAAAGGTGAGGTGTAATTGGGTGCAAAGAATGTTATATAACTACTCCCCTCTTCTATAATCAGGATAATCCTTCCACTGAGCTGCCTCAGTCGCCGGTAACCGCACACTATGTGCATAGTTTGGTGTGTAACTGAGCCTGTTGACATGATTTGGAAGGTGAGTGTTCAAGGGTGAATCTGAAGAGGTTTCATTTATGTGCCAGCGAGACAGCAGGTTGAAATTTCGACATCCTTCACACTTCTGTGGAGTTTATGTGTGTGGATGTGTGTGACCTTGAGGTACAGAGGTCCGTTCAGCTATGGGTTGCCAGGTCTCTCTGGTGTCACTGCTGGTAATGCCACAAATTGATTCAGTGCCAAGCCCCAAACTTTCACCCTTTGAATTTGAATCCCTCCTCTTTCTTTTTATGCCTCTCTCTCTCTCTCTCTCTCTCTGTCTTCTCCGCCAACCTCGCACATTTTTGGCTCAGCATGTGCTGCAGTGTGTATGTCTGTGTGTGTGTCTCTCTGGACTAATTGCGACGGTTAAAACTCTTGCCAACCTCATTGCTTAACCGTCCTAGTCATTACACCCCTGACAGTAAAGGTCTATCCACATTCATTTGGGTTTTGCAGTCGCTTGTTTGCGCTTGTGCATGTGATGAAGATATAAGCTGATAAGCGAGCGTGTGCTCCTGTCACAGCTCGAGTCAACGCGGCCTGTAACTTCCATTGTGATTTGGTTGAATGAAGGTGGGTCTACTCGTCGTGGGTGCTGTAATCGGGGGCTGTATGTAAGACATGGACGTCGCACTCCGGTTGGGAAAGTGAAGCAGAGGAAGTAGAATGGACATGGCAAGATACTTTAGACTTTACTTTTGCCGGGTCCCCCACATTCCCTGGAAGAAAACCTTTCCTTTGCTACCCATTTAGTATCCTGTAGACCCTATCCTTTTACTCAAATATAGTTAGAGCTATAAAGGTAGTAAACAAAGAATATGTTGACTTTGGTATTACTATTAATAATTGTAGTTGAGCGTACACAGCAGAGCTCAGACTGGATCATCATACTGTAGAACTACTAAATATGATGCTCTTTATTTTAGGAAATCCTGTGTGTGTGTGTACGGTGACTGTTGCCTGAGCTTGTTACAGTAATCTCCATTTAACAGTCTGATTTATGTGGAAAACCCTCTTATCTAATTGATTCAGCTAATGTTTTCTCCATGTATAATCGGCTAACATTATTCTCTCATTTCTCCCATCTGGCTGGCACACACACACACACAAACACACACACATACAGTACATAACCACGGTGAGGGCCCCACTCACTCTTTTCATGCTCATAATGACAATGATGATAACTTTGCCGTGCCATTAATCACTGTGGTAACACTACAACAGCACCGTCATTGTGTTTTCTGTTCTTTTCTCCTTTTTCTTTTCTTAAATACAACACAGCAGAACGTGACAGGTGCACTGGTGGTCAAGTTTGCATCCAAAACATATGCAGCATTAATATCTCCCAGTGTATCGTAGAGCAGCTGAAGCTGTACTTCATAAATCTTTAAATTACTCTATAAAATCCAACCCTGAGGTCAAAAAAATGACTCTCATAAATATACACTGTACTCAGCTCTCAGGTCCACCCATCTCCAGCTACTTCTAATTCATGTATTTGACTCTGTTTTCCTAGAGTTCCCCATCTACTATGTGTTCCTCATACAGAGTCAGTACGTTAGTTTAATCCAGCCAAGACCATAGTCTGACTAAGAAGGCCACTTAGACAAATTGCAGGGGAGAACATTGATATATTGGCCGCGTAAGTCTAACTCCGCCCCCATAGGTGGCGATGCATCTCTCTATAAGATAGCGCGTATTGAATCAGTTTCCTGTTGACCTTTATGTCACAGGAAAACAAACTGCCAATGGCGAGATGGATTGTGCTGTGGTTCTGTACGCTTATGTTAATTGTGAAGAGTCCAAATGTCGTGTTGTTTGTTTTCTGGCAACAGTACTGCACTTTATACATCGTCTCCTTCTACTTCCGGGTCAAAGAACGGGGAGGACATTTTGGTGCATGCGCAGAAGTCCGACTCCAGTCTGACTAAGCGTATATGCACAGGAGTAATCAGACTATGAATCGCATGATCCAGGTATGTTAGTCCGACTAAGACTAGCTCGATTGTAGCCAGACTTGTGTAATTACATGACATTAAGAAAGTCTTAGTCGGACTAAAATCAGGCTTGTAAAACGCACGTAAACGCGACACAAGTGATTCTTGTATCTGGGGATGAATAACGTCATTTATTGTTTTCCATGTATTTATTCTAATAATCAACAGTTTTGAATATCGGAGAGAAAAGAAATGCCCTGTGCTATGTGCTGTAAGAAAGCAACTTTGATGAGAGTTAAGTGTGTGTTCCTCTTTTTATCTGAATATCAAACAGATCATAAAAACCACAAGAAAGAGAGGAATAACAATGTACTTTTAACCAAAACCAAGAAGACACTCTGGTCAGGTGTAAATCCACTTTTAAGCCGCTCAACAAATCAAGTGAACTTAAGAAGGTCCAGAGCGTTTGCTGTCTTTAACAATGGAGTGGTGTCTTTGTTTTGTTGTTCTGAATTTCTCTTTCTTCTTCTTCGGTACCTTACTCTGTGACCCGATGACAGGTGAAGAGTAAAAGAAGTGTATGCAGTTTATAGGGAGAATAAAAGGTGAAAGTGGGAAGCGTGGAAAATCCGGAAAATAGCCATCTCGCACTGACACTGTTACCATGGTGACTAATGGGATACAGAATGAATAGGATGGGAATGTGTAAAAAGATGCTGCTATGTGTATGAGTATATAAGAGAGAGGTCCTTTACAGATGGAGTGTGCGTGTCTACATGTCTACTAATATACGAGAGAGAGAGAGAGATTAGTAGGGATTAATGCAATTTCCAATTATTCCTGCATTGTCTCCTTTTTCCCCTTCTTTCTTCCTTCCTCTTCCCTTTCCTCCTACACTCGTGCGCTGACCCGTCACTTTCCTCTAAGCTCTCAGTGACAAGAGGTTGTTCTTCAGCGCTTTCCATTAAGATTGATATTATGGGACACACAGGAGAGAGACGGAGGATGGAGGGAGAAGGAGAGGGCTGGAGGAAAAGAAGCAGGTTTTAGACGTGTGAATGAGACTCAGTGGATGTCTGCTGGGGAGGAACATGGAACGATTGAAATGAAAGAGGACGAAGAGTGAAAGAGAAGCCGACGCCCTCAAGAAAGAGAACAGACGAGAGTGGAAAAGGGGGGAGTAAACAGATGGGAGGGGAAACAGTGGTGAAAGAAAGAGAAGTTGAATCGCCCGTTTTAAAAATAGCCTGAGGGATGTTTGTGATGGTAAACGTTTCACCCTCACTGACTTTGACACACACACTTTCTTGCTTTAGTGGGGACTAAAGTCCATCTTTGTCAGTGTTTGCACAGAATATTAACATAAACGCTCTGGTATGAAGCGACTTTTTAAAAAAAACATGTAGAGAAGTGACATTTTCATTGTTTTGGGGTCACAGTTGAATGATGCGTTGTACACAAGCACAGAGCTGGTTTAGCTACAGTCTCTATATCTATCTATACAGTCTATAGATATAGATATATATATCTATATCTATATAGATATACAGCTTTGTAGTTTAAAAAGTCTAAAATAACAGTATCAGACTGATATCGGCATCAGTAGATACTCAAATACTAAACGTGCGCTAGAACGTTTATCACAGATGACGGATCATCTTGCGTGATTTTCGTATTCCCGTAGCAGCCTCCACATTAAAACCACTTCGAGCTCAGCTTCCATGACCGTGGATGGGGGGGGAGGTGTGGACGCTGGGCTTCTTCATGATGATTGGAGGAACTGTCTGAAAGGCGGAGTCTGTTTTTGATTGACAGCGTTGCAGCTATATAGCCCATTTTTGTTTGTAAATACACTGTAAATAACAACACTATTATAGCATTTCAGTTTTACATCATTATCACATTTCCTTCGTTCTAGTGTCATGTAAGAATTTATGTCTAAATAAGTGGGCCTGAAATTAGCTTCCCCTGCTTCAAAGACCAGCAACCGTCACTGCGGTGTCAGAAATGGAAACGTGGTATCGTGCCATTCATTGGGTTTTTTTATAGTTTGCCTGTTTCACCCTTGTTCATGCTCGCTGCTGCCACTAGCTAAAATCTGACTAATGTCTTCACAACTTCGATAAGTAGGTGTGTGGAACTTCAGAGTTCTTAGGATTTCACGTCTCTGGCCACTGAAATAAGCTCTCTCATATACATGCAAAGCTTCTGCTGTATTAATGTCACAGCCCGTTAAAACCCTGAAAGAACCCCATCCGACTGGCGTCGTCGCCCACACAAGCTTTCATGTGTTTATGCAGCATGGGCCACAGACGGGGAAAGAAAAGTGAATAAAAAGAGACTGTGGCTGTGGGACCAGAGTGTTGAACTGTGTATAGTTTCATGTGACACGTCGTCTCATGGGAGATTCGAACATAGACAGAATCAGGCGTTAAAAGAGGAAAGGAGCCCAGTTTGAGTTTTATTACTCGAGGCAGGATAATATTAACCTACAGCTACTTTGGTCGCCTGTGGTGAATATGTGTGCTGCAAATGAACGAGGCAGACTCTTTTGGGAACAGAGAACAGCAAGACTTCTTTGCTCATTACCTTCACTTCACCTTCCCTTGTTTCCTCCGTTATCACCGACCATCCTTGAGTGAAGACACGCGATTAAAAAACAGGAGGTGTTTTATTATTAATTGAAAGGTTCTGATGGCTCTAAAATGTGGTGGTGGGTGTATGAATAGGGGAGAAGTGATGTGAAGGAAAAGCTGTGTGATTATAAACTCGTCGCTGTCTCTCTCTCAGTCATGACCTTTGTGACCTTGGCTAGAGGCTTGAGACAACTTTCTATATGACTCAAGCTGACTCTACACGCTCATGAAAGTGTGTGTGAGCCCCGAGCATATGATGTATATATGTTGTTATTAGAGATATATATATATATATATATATATATATATATATATACATATATATGTATATATATATATAAATATGTATATACTGTATATTAGTATACATATCATTTTGATTAAACCAGGTCTATATGGAAGCACGTTTGTTTCACCCTCTAAATACTGAAAGACAGAAATTTTATTTTCTTCAATAAATGTAAAATGAAATTACTTAAATGACTAATTATACTTTCTGGCAAATGTATCGCGCCTGTTTCTTTATTAGTCTGTTTTGTTTTCAGTATGCTGTGCAGTTAATCCTGTGCTGTTGCTTCTGTCGTATAGTAATACAAAATAAACTTTATTTGTATAGCACCAAAGTGCTTCACAATAAAAAGAAAACTCTATTTAAAATGCCAATACAGCAACAAAACACAACACAGGGTGGAATGAAAAAGGAAAAGTCTAAAATCAAGAAGTAAAAAAAAAAACCCTGTTTTAACTTTGAAATAAAACAAAAGATGCAAATAAAACAGTAAAATACAACACAGAGTGTAATTGGAAGAGGCTGGAATCAAGAGGTTAAAAACCCCTGATTTGAATTCTGTCAGTGGTAAAAAAAAATTTACATTACAACCGTGGAGTCTATGATAAAGGCATACATGCACTTACACCAGTCCAGTTATGTGCGTATATACGTGTGTGTGTGCAAGAGCATCTCGAGTGTGTGTTGGCTGTGTTAGATATATGAATTCATTTCTCAGTCTTTGTTCTGTGTTTGTGTGCGGGGAAAAAAAAAAGTCTGTTTGTTCTAGAAGTGATTGATGAGTCTGGTGCCGGATCAATGTGGAGCACAGTCCTGTGGGGAGAGGCAGTGAGTGACCACCATAGTACTGACCACACACACACACACACACACACACACACACACATGCGCTGCTGACAGCCGACAACTCTTGGCAAAGTAAAGATTTTTTCTTAATGTCTCAGTGAACTGATATAGCTCTTACTTTGTGCAATTGTGCAAAAGTTCATGATGAAGACTTGGGCCACACGGTGGTTGTAGTGGTTAGCACTCTTTCCTTTGCAGCAAGGGGTTCCAGCCCCGGTTGGAACAAGGGCCTTTCTTCATGGAGTTTGCATGTTCTCCCCTGGTGTGCGTCGGTTTTCTCCAGGTTCTCCGGGTTCCTGTACTGGGCAATATGGGGATTAGGTAAATTGGACACTCTCAGGGTGTACCCCGCCTATCGCCCTATGTCAGCTGAGATTGGCACAGCACCCCCCCCGCGACCCTCATGTGGAGGATAAAGTGGCAGGAGATGGATGGATGATGAAGACTTTTGATTCATGCCACCATCAAGCTTCTACCAATAGTTTATATATTAATATAGCACTTTTCTTCTTAGCAATGTTTTAAATTGCTAAAGCCAAGCAGATTAAATTAAATACAAACAAAGAGCTTAACACGAAGTAGTGAAACAAGCATGTTCAAAACCAAACAAGCAGTTGACTCATGGACACGGCTGCGCTTAATGTGTGAATGTAAATAAAACAAAATAAAATTCATAAAAACATATACAAAACAAATGATAATGGCTTGCAGCCTAATGTGGAAGATAGAGCGGTAGACAGTGAATGAATGACTGAATGATGTGCAGATCCATACCAGGCTTTTACAGCGTGATTTAAAAATAAACTGCCCCTCAGTGGGTTACATTCAATGTTTTGATTCTTTCAGAAGATAAGAGGAGCATTTTTGCCCACATTCTCTCTGCAGACTACATTCATGTCTTCACACACACACACACACACACACACACAGAGAGAGAGTGAGAGTTCAGTGATGCATGTACAACACTCCGCAGCCACTTTTATCGCTGTTTAGAGGGGACAGCGCAGGCTGCATCCCTGATGCCGTCTTCTTTCCGCTGAGCTGTGTTCACCGTCGCCTTCAATCTGCACTCCGCCTGCAGTATGGAGCGCACTTGGCAACACTCGCTAACATGCTTGGACAGCTGTATCCACGGCCCAGTGGGGCGCGCTCACTATCGCCCTTAAATCTGCCTAATTACGCATCTCATCAGCTCCTCAGCCGCTCGATAGCTGTAATCCCAGAGCAGCACACTCTCACGCGCTGACTCTCTTTCTCCACCTCTTCCTTTATCTCTGTGCATCTCCTTCCTGCCGTTCACGGATTTCCATCTCAGTCTCTGATTTCTTTTGTTTTTTTCTCACTAGACCTTGCTCTCCTATTCTCCTCTTTTTCCCCCTTTTTCTCTCCATCGGTTGCATCATCCTCTCCTCTCCTTATCTCTTCTCTAATCTTGTCCGAACCAAGTAAACCAAGCTCTTTGAGCTGTGTGTGCCACAGGCAGCCAGTGCCACTCTGCTCTCCCTCCTGGGTTTGCCTCACTGCCTCATTGCCTTCCTCTCCTCTTTCACACCATCACCCCCCCCCCAACACCCCCTAAGCCTGGAGCTTCCAAGGCTGCGGCCAAAGATCAGTCATGCATGCACACGTACACACACCCAGAAGATCCAGCCACACAGCACAACACCAGCAAATTTGTACAGAACAGCCAGCCTGCACACACACACACACACACGTGTGTTCTGAAGTTATTGCCAAGATCGGTCACGCTGGCTTTATCTCGTCCCTTAACACTTTCTGTGGTGTGGAGACAATAATGTCATCAGCAACGGAGGGAGGGAGGGCGGGAGCTATAGCTATAGGACGAAGGAAAGGGGCAAATGAGGGATGGAGGGAAGGGAGGAAGGGATGAAATGAGACATGAGGAGCTAGAGTGGTAGGAAGATTGAGGAACAGATGGAGAAAGGGAAGATGGAGGAGATGTTTTCAACTGAAACGATGCCCTATAAGGAAAATAAATGTAACTCAGAGAGAGTATAAATCAGATCAAGCCACTACTGTGTTGTATGAAATGTTTTTTTATCCAGAGGGAAGACAGATATTACAAAAGCCAATCCACGACCTGCACTTTCTTCAGACTGTTTGAGAAGTCACAGGTGTTTTGCACTGAAAGCAGTGGTATAATTGCACTTCACTCCTTCACTGAGGTGTTCAGAGGAGTGAAGTATAAAGGTCATATGACTTTTTGTTGGCAGTGTGAAAGGAGAGACAGATGGAAGAAAGGAGGGGAAGGCAAGACGGACTGATGGAAGTAGGAAGGCAAGGCTAGTCCGCGACGACGTGATTCATGCAGCCCGTGCACAGGATCATCGTCATCCTCTATTGACCTTTATTTCTAATAACAACAACACCATTATCTGTTGCACAGCAGTTGGCTCGAGCAAAAGCCGAACAAACTAAAACATTGCAGATTGCGAGCGTGTCAGTGGATTGTATGCAGTTTGTGTGTCCGCTGCCTACACTGCACACCCACATGTGCACAAGCGTCACTGTCAGTGTCGAGAAAAGTCCGAGCAGGTCCCAGCACACACACACACATGCATAGATCATTTTAGCAGTACCTACAGCAGCATAAGAGAAGTTAACCAGTTCCATCTTCTTCAGATGTTACAGTGTTGTGCTTCGGTTTGGTCTCTGTGCCGCATCTTAATCCGATTTTTGATGGATGTGCAGCGTCAAACGTTGTTGTTAAGGATCGCTCTTACGTTGGCTTTGAAAGTCAAGCTGGTAGCCTTCTTTGCGCATCAATACACGTGGAAACGCCGGCTACCTGAACATAAAAATGTCAGCATAGAAACAATGGCAGACCCTCACGTGGAGACTAAAGTGGTGTAAAACAGATGAATGCGTTTTACCATTCAGTTTCCGCCGGGTGTCACAGTCGAGGATGCATTCTGCAAACAAGGCAAATGCACATATTGCTCACTGTGACAGCCACAGATTTATTTACAGATGAGGGCGATGTGTGAGGGGCGATAAGGTTTGGGCTGAAAGGAGGTGTGAAAAGAGAGAGATAGTGTAGCGGATGTGGAGAGGTGCTAGAGATTTGATGTGGTGAGCGAGCGAGTAGGCGGTGAGAGTGAGAGAGAGACAGACACACACACACACACACACAAGATGGCAGGACGTTAACTTACACATATACTGTACACAGCAATGAAGCAGGGATGAGAGGATGCAAGAGTCTAACAGAGGCTGACAAGGATGTGCAGATGGAGAAGATGGGGAATGAGAGAGAGAGAGGGAGGAGTTAATGCTGAAAGGAGTCTTGGGACATATTTGTCCATTGAGTTTTGCACAAAATACTGAATCTATTGATTTGAAGCTGCAGTGTGTAACTTTTAGTCGATGATGTTATTGTTCTGCCTCTGTTTTGTCTTCACGAACAGAGATAATGTAACGTTATTTCATCTGAAAGCAGGCTCTGTCAAGCAAAACTATCAGACCTGACTGAGGGAGCGCTTGAGATAGATAGATAGATAGATAGATAGATAGATAGATAGATAGATAGATAGATAGATAGATGGATGGATAGTCAAGAAAAACTATCAGACCTGACTGAGGGAGCGCTTGAGATAGATATATAGATAGATAGATAGTCAAGCAAAACTATCAGACCTGACTGAGGGAGCGCTTGAGATAGATATATAGATAGATAGATAGTCAAGCAAAACTATCAGACCTGACTGAGGGAGCGCTTGAGATAGATATATAGATAGATAGATAGTCAAGCAAAACTATCAGACCTGACTGAGGGAGCGCTTGAGATAGATATATAGATAGATAGATAGATAGATAGTCAAGCAAAACTATCAGACCTGACTGAGGGAGCGCTTGAGTTAGATAGATAGATCTAAACAAATCCACAAACATGATTTTATTTAAGTAAAGAAGGAAGTGTAAAGGATGGAAGGTATAGAGGAGTGCAGTAGATGATGGAGGAGAGAACACAAGAGAGTGGAGTGTTGAAGTGACAGTGTGTTGTCAGGGCAGAGAGACCCTGGAAGATAGATGACAACAGGGTCAACGACTTCCTGCTAATGTCACAACAGATGACTAACTGTTTGTGTGTGTGTGTGTGTGTTTGTGTTTGTGTTTGTGTGAGAACACAGTCAGCACTTTTTCATCCAAGGCTGACTAACCCTGAGTGTGTGCGTGTGTGTGTGTGTGTGTGTGAGAGAGAGAGAGAGAGAGAGTGTGAGTTCAGCAACATCTGAACTATGAGCCGCAAGTTTGTGTTTCTGCATTTGTGTCTGTGTGTGTGTCTGTACAGTACATGTTTGTCTATTTTCCGATATGTAAGTGAATTTGATTTGGTTGTTTTCTTTTCTCGCCTTGTCTTTGATGAACCACTTTTGTATTATTATTTTTTCTTGCTGCTTATTTCACTTATATATAATATATGTGTTAGGGATGCACCATATTATCGGTGAAACACACCAAGATCTGCCAATATGATTAATGTCTACACCAGTAGGCTAAGTAGGCCATTACCTCCCCTCTAGTTTCTGTTCCTCGGTCTGCCGTGTGTTTGCACTGACTTGACCCAGCGCTGCCACTTGAAACTTTGTCTCTTCCTGTTTTTGGTCTGTTCTCACTCACGACATATTGTCTCCGTTGCTTTTGTTTCCTCATAATGGAAAGATATTGCCGTTGCATCGTGTCCCGTTCTCAAGTCAGCGTTTACAGTCGGCTGCACAGACACACACTTGCAGTGATATACAATAATGACCCGTGTCATTATTCACCCACGAAACACTTCATCCAAGGACTGTATTTCCACTGGGGAATAGTGGGAGCTCTGGAAAGTCTTGTTGTGGTTTGCTCTAATGATTAATGCTCATATATGAGAGTGTGTTAAAAAAAGTTAAGAGGCCTTCACTGTGCTCTCACACCAATAGATTACCGAGCTGTAGCAGAGAGCCTGGGGAATTTCTTTCTTGTTTTTTTTTGTTGTTGTTCAGCCTCAGCCTCAGAGTTTTTTATGCACTTGTATACAACCCTCTGTTTCTTCAGATACTGTTTACACCAACTACATTATTTATACTTCCATTAATCCTGTTTCCCACAGTGTCAGTACACCCCTGTATCTCTCAAGGTTAAGAAAATCAAAAGTCTGTATCAGTATCGCCACCAAAATCACCTACTGGTTTTCTTCCTTGGTTCACAGCCGACATCCTCAGAAAATTAAATTAAAATCCAACCTTTGCTTTTTGAGTTTTGCTGATCACAGACAGACAAAACCTTCGGCGTTGTTAACTGACATCTAAACTGAAACTGACTGAGTGGAGTAGACATTGGCATCAAATCTTACATTCTGTCCACCTCATTTTTGGGAAACAGCTGAGAAAATTGGTTGCGTTGTGGGAGGTTTGGGAAGTTTCTTTGGAAATGTAACCGCGGTGATGCTCTGGCTGTGGGAGCTGCAGTTTACTTTAAGACGTCTCTGGAAAACACATCACAGAAGGAAGAGGTGGTGTTTATAATCTGATCGTCTGAATGATGCAGACAATTTGAAAGTTTGAAAGTCCACATTACAAATAGAATTGTTTTTCCTGCCCACTCTGGTCCAGTTTTTTTTTTTGAAATCCTCCTATTGACCGTTTTGCACTCCAAACTCAAAAGAGTAGATTGATTTTCTTTCATCTGGACTCCTGAGGAGCTCAGTCCTGCTATATCTACCTCAGATGTTATTGTTTTAACTTTATTACCAGTGCTTGCTACATATATCATCATTTACAGTGCTTTTTGAAGGCTTTTTTTTCTTTCTTTTTTTCTTAGATTTTGTTGATGTAATGACCTTTCATAATCACTTTTATTACTTTTTTTATTTAATTTGTTCTCTTTTGAATCCACCCTGAAGCACTTTGCAACCACATTTCTATTGAGTCCTGCCAAGAAACAACTGAAGAATATGGTTTTGCTCACAGGAAACTGAATCTAGAGATTTCTCACCTTTAACTCAGAACATGAAAGTGAATTTGAAAGCGGCAGGAGGTGTTTTTCAATTTAACAAATGTAATTAAAACAGAAGTGGTGACTAACTCCCCTTCTGTCTCCACTCTTTCTTTGTCTTTCTCCAGGACTTGGACGCCTCCTCACTCTGAGACAACCCCACACAAACCACTTGAGCGCAGTGAATCCCAGGCTGCATCAGCAGAAATGGCTCCAGCAGCCATGTCTGTGCCATCATCTTCTCTCGCCTCCCGCTGCCCTTCCCGCTTCTCCTCATCCCTCCTCTTCCTCTTGCTTTCTTTCTCGCTGCTCATGTCGTGTCCCGGATCGGTCCACGCAAGTTCGCCGCAGAAAAACTGTACATCTGGTGGAGACCCATGTATGGAAGGTGAGTTGTGCCCTAATCTGTGATCTCGCTGCAGTTTAATGCATACGAGGGATTACCACGATTACTCAGGGTTTCTGTACTTAAACCTTTCAGAGAGTGGAGCTTGGGTTAAGACGGGTTAAAAGCTGTGTGCCAGCCATGTCGGCATACTGAACATTTATGACAACTGAAAACATCCTGTTTTATCATTATTATTATTATTTTAGAGCAAATTTCAGATAACAACCCACAGCTTGACCTATTGTGTATATTTTGTAATGGGCTCATTTACAGTATTTCATTTCTCAAAGTGGATTATTCAATCATTTCCATCCCTGATTCTATTTATGCTATTGCTTTTATTTTAACACATTGAACAAGATGTTAAATGTCCCTTGAGTGGGATGGGTCATAACTAGTCAGTAATAGGTCCCTGCAGTAATAAGTAATTAAATATAACTTGTGATTTATCTTTAAAAAAAATCATTATCATTTACTCTGCTCGTGTTAATCTAAAAACTAAAGAGTATATTTTGAGACGAGTCTGTGCAGAGGCTGTGGAAATAGAAAAAAATAGATTTATTCAGAAACCTCCACTTGCCAATACACTAATAAACACAGTGTAAGATCACAAGGAGAAAAGAGAAATGAGTGATCACAAAATCCCCGCAAATGAATATTGCTTGTGACGTCTTGCTGCAAATCTCTGTTTGATTGTCAATTTCAGGAGTGGTGCTGCCCGTGTGGAACCCCCAGAACCCCTCTGTGGGGGACAAAGTGGCGCGGGCCATCGTTTACTTCGTGGCACTCATCTACATGTTCTTGGGCATGAGCATTATAGCGGACCGGTTCATGTCATCCATAGAGGTAGGCAATACATTATTAACCTACATCACAAGTTACCACCAGTCGTCATTAGTTATGTTGCTAAGGAACAACAAAGATGGAACAGGCTTTGTTTTCATTTTGCCTCTTCTCAACTGTTGGTGCCTCTTCTATTTTCTCCTCACTTTGCAGGTTATAACCTCCCAGGAGAAGGAGATCACCATAAAGAGGCCAAATGGTGAGACAACCACCACCACAGTGAGGATCTGGAATGAGACGGTTTCTAATCTCACTCTGATGGCGTTGGGGTCTAGCGCCCCGGAGATACTGCTGTCTGTTATTGAGGTAGGTCTAATATGAGCCAGATGGTTACGCATCATATGAACCAATACAAAGACAGTTATCCAATGAATGTTTTTCATCCGACGTATAGGTGTGTGGTCATGACTTCGAGGCCGGATCTCTGGGTCCAAGCACCATCGTGGGCAGCGCTGCCTTTAACATGTTTGTCATCATCGCCCTGTGTGTGTACGTGGTTCCTGATGGAGAGACTCGCAAAATCAAGCACCTTCGGGTGTTTTTTGTCACAGCAGCATGGAGCATCTTTGCCTACATCTGGCTCTACTTGATTCTGAATGTCTTCTCACCCGGAGAGGTGGAGGTGAGGATGGAAGACAAAGAAATGTGATAAAGCTAGGAAACAAAGATATATCCTACTGCCCCAAATACAAGAAAGCTTAGTGTCTTCTGTAGTCAGCTATAGCAGGAAAATGGAACTCTTGGTGCGTTTCCACTTTTCTACAGTTCTAGCATGACTCTATTTGTTTATTCCTTCTCCATTAGGGGTAGTACCTGGCACTGGAATGTCGTAATGCCCAACTGTAGATCTGTTAAATAGACTTAAAAATCCTGAAAACATGCATGAATCTCCAACATTTAGCAAGGAAATGTCTAAAATCTCAATATTTCACAGTCTGGTGTAATTAGCCACAGCACTGCCGAAAACTGGCGATCCGCCGTATTTCAGTAAAGTGAGGAGATGCTATGGAGTAATGGAAAACGACAACCATGTAGACGTTGGAAAAGCGCCATCTGTCTGCCATATCTCCATGATTTAGTCACTAACATCTTGCTAGTGCCTCTGCCTCAGCAGTGTCTGCTTTTTATGAAGTGTCCTTTCATGTCCTGTAAGAGCAAAAGCAGGGTGTGTGCAGACAGACAGGTCATGTTTTGTTTGTTTGTTTGTCTGTTTGTGTGCAGGACAGAGTTTTCTCCTGGACATGTATGGCCTAATAAAAAAATATTAGATTTTAGTGGTGATCCAGATTCAATTTAAACAAACAATTGCTTACCTTGTGAGATAAGGCAATGTATTGACAGTGTGGGGGAAAAAAGCAGCGTGGGGGGAGGTTTGTGCTCAGTCTGGTCTATTGATTCTATCAGGACATAACAGCACATTTTTAAGAATAAGATATAAAGTGTTTAAAAAGATGACCCTAGCTTCAGAAGGGAAAGTTAAGAAAAGAGATCTTTGAACGTTAGTTGGGCATCTGCTAGCCTGTTTTTATGATCAATTTCAACTTGCGCAAAAACACTTTTTCTGCTTGAGCTGAGCTCACAGTGCCCCCTGCTGGATGATGCAGTGATGACTTATTCTGCTATTTTAAATGGACATGAGAATTTTAAGTGCCAACTTTAATCAAGTTGTGCCTTCTCATCTGTCAATGTTGACTTTGCACCACCTGCTACTGGTGAACTTTTTTTAAAACCACAGTATAAAAATGTATCTTTATTATTATTATTATTATTATTATTATTATTATTATTATTAATAATAATAATAATAATAATAATAATAGTAGTAGTAGTAGTAGTAGTAGTAGTATTAGTAGTCGTCATCGTAGTATTGTGCAGCAGGGAAGGTAAGGAAGTAAAGGAAGGAATGAAAATCAGGTGTTAACCCCAGCTTCCTCTTCTCTTCTCCAGGTGTGGGAGGCGGTGCTGACCTTCCTCTACTTCCCGCTGTGCGTGGTCCAGGCCTGGGTGGCTGACCGACGCCTCCTCTTCTACAAGTACGTCCGCAAGCGTTACCGGGCAGACAAGAGCCGCGGCATCATCATTGAGACTGAGGGAGGGGCAGATGGAGGGTTTGGAGGCATGGGCGGAGGAGGAGGGGCTCTGGGTCCGGGCGGGTTCACCAAGATGGACATGCTGGAGCTGGACGGACAGATGGCGCTGAACTGTCACAGTGGGATGGACGGCGGACTGATGGAGGACGGAGGAGCCAAGGACGAGGAGGACGAGGCGAGGAGGGACATGGCGAGGACGCTGAAGGAGCTAAAGCAGAGGCACCCGGACAAAGACATGGAGCAGCTGATTGAGATGGCTAATTATCAGGTGAGTGCGCTCACATGTGTTCAAATTCATGCACCTACTGCAGAGGTTTGTGAATAAAATTCAATGAATAGGGTTCAGGAATGGTTTTATATTATGGAAAAAGTTCAGCGCCAAGACTAAGGTGAGAAGGTTGACATACATCTCATCTTTCTGTGTTAATTGTCACTTTTACAGCAGCCATTTTGACACGTTTTAGCAGGAAAGATGTCGCTAACGCTAACGATGGCTCTGTTCACTCAGTAAGTCAGAACAGTGTGACAGTAAACTAGCATGAAACTGTGAAAGCTTAATCAATTTTATTATTTACACCTGTGATTCCCCCCCCCTAATGTTACTTATCAAAATGGCTGCTGTGCAAAGGACCCAATTAGCTAGCTTAGATAAATTAGCTTAGATTAAAGACTGGAAGCATGTGAAAACAGGTAAAACTGGCTCTGCTAAGGTAAAAAAAAACTATGTTTTCTGGGTGGTACCTACAGATTAACTAATTACCATTTGTACACAAACAGAACATTTACAAGCTGTAGCTATTTACAGCAGTGAGGTGTAGTTAAAGAGGTAAAGCTGCGGCTATAACTCCTGTAAGCTAACATGATTAAATATACTGTAACGTGATAAATTCCTGTGTCGGCCCTACAATGGGGACATTTGCCTGCAGCAGCAATAAAAACACTAAAGTAAACAAGGAAATCAATATATACAGTGTAAACGGGACGTAAACAGTGGCATTAGGACTGCGGTGCACTAGAAGATATTGAAAACTGTTCATACGGTTTGAAGTTGCATAATTTAAATGGAGATGCACCTGAGGGAATAAGTAGTGCAGTCCTAGTGTTTGGTGCTTTGAGAGCTTAAAAAGAACAATGTTAGGGCAAAAAGAGTTGCGTGAATGCATTACTAGTCCAAGGGAAAATAGCTGATGTAGCTTAAATTAAGCAGCTGAATCTGAAGAAAACAATGCTCCCTGTTTTTTCCCCACTTCTGCTGACGCGAAACATGTGTTTTCTGAAGCCCAGATACAGAATGACTCACAACCACACCACATACTGGGACTCTGAAGGTGACAATGTTGAGGGGTTAACAAGGTGCTTTGGGTGACAGCAGGAAGACGAGTTTAGAAGGTGACAGCGGAGATGTTACACAGAGAACATTTTGAAAACAGCAACTTCAGAGGTGTTGAACAAATTTTTTGTATGCATTTGCACAGCTAATATTTACATAACTGCCTCACTGCTTTTAATTAATTTGTTGTGTTTTATATTGTAGCTGGAGGAATTAATTGAACTGGCTCACTACATCCCTAATGATCTAAACGTTCACTCGGCACGGATAACACAGTTTTCAGCACAGAGTTTTGGTGGTGGTGGTGGTACTTTTTTCCCTCCAAAGGGAAACACATTTCCTTGGAGAAAAACATGTCACGATTTTATTGGTGAGATAATACAAACAGGATAAACACAAAAGACACTTCAACTATTTAACGTTTATAAAATTTCGTTCTAAAATGTAACTACACAAACTTTCCCATCACAGATGCGGAGCTTCAGTCCACAGTGGAAACAAATAAAGATAATAACATTTGTTCCTGATCTAGTGTAAGTCATGAAAAATAAATGCTATAAGTTTTCAGGCCCACTAAAGAGACACAGAGAGAAGTCAAGTCATATTGCCATTCATAGGAAGAACTATTTCACTTGCAGGGAATGACAATTTTGTTTCTTTAAAAGTCTGGGTCACCGTATCTGCAGCCTGAAGGTAGTAATGCAACAGCAGTAAAAAGTCTAATAGGTTTCTCTCTGCTTTGTTTAGAGATGTGGATATATATTTTTCTTTAAGGCTACTGAGACTGGTGTCTAGCACATTACCCTTAAACATCTTATGCAGTGAATTAACTTTTGAAGCCTGATATGCAGGGAAACGCTCTTCAAACGCATTACAAGTGAATCTAATGTTATATGAAATGTGCACTTTCATTTAGAGCCAAGCACTGAGCTTTTTGGCATTAGCTTAATTGAGTTTTGATGGCTTAAAATGAAGGGAAACATTCTGCTTTCCCATTCTCCGACACTGGGCAACCTTCATTCCCTCCCATTGCAGTCACAGACAGCTGCCTTGGAGATTTTACTCGTCAAGGTAAATTGGGGTTCTTGTGGTCATGGTGAACACTTAAGTAAAACAAGTAGTTTGTTCACTCAGAAGGGGAATAATTGGACTTTGATAGAAGTTGTACTGCAAAAACACATCAAGTTTTTTCACTAACCTAGCAATTACTAACTCTGTCCTTCTCAAGAGACAGACTTTTCAAACTTAGCAGCTCACCAAATGGTCTAATGATCTCTGCAGCTACACTCTTCCTATTCAGTTTGGTAGGTTATTGGGATATTAAATTGCTAGTCACTAATCATTTTTTTTATTAAAATCATTAAGAATATAATGGAAAGCCTCATTCGATCCTAATTTTGCAGCTAAAAAAGCCAGCCAAACAAACACAATATTATTATTATTATTATTCTATACTAGTGGGATTCCATTAATTCACTATTTTACAGTAAAGGTTTTTTTTGAAGCCCACACTCCAGAGAAAGGTACAACCCTCACTTTTCTAAGTTCGGGGACAGGACTCTAACACACAGCTTCAAACCTTTTGAAGTTCCTTTAATGAATCTGTCAGTGCCTGTGGATCTCTAAACTCCCTGTGGGGGGCATGAGAGGAATTTCCCATGAGAGGTTCACCTTTGAATTGCATTTGACAGTTTAGAAGTGAAAGCGATAACAAAAGTGGGACAAATTGAGTTAAAGATAAAAAAAATGATCAATACAATAATTGACTTTACGCATTGATTGCAGGTCCTGATGCAGCAGCAGAAGAGCAGAGCGTTCTATCGTATCCAAGCGACCAGGATGATGATTGGAGCCGGCAACATCCTTAAGAAGCACGCTGCCGACCAGGCTCGCAAGGTGAGACGAGCACTAAACAAAAACATGAACACATGAATATTGCTTCCTTTCTTCATTTAGGTAACGTGTAACTAACTGTCTTCTAGGTGGTGAGCAGCCATGAGACCCAAGCCCAGGAGGACGACCCTCACACCATCAGGATGGATTTTGAACCCTCTCAGTACCAGTGCTTTGAAAACTGTGGTTCCTTGAAACTGACAGTTGGCAGACACGGAGGAGACCCTGGAGTTACTGTGAAGGTGTGTTTGTGTGTGTGTGTGTGATGTCTGCAGGACAGCAAACTGCTCAGTGAAAGTGTATGTGTGAGAGAGCAATACCTAGTAGGGATAGGCATTTCAAGCAAAAAATGCTAATCAATAGACATTGACTGGCAACACATACACAGATACACACACACAGATGGTGGACCAAAGAACATTTTCTCGATTTCAGTTTTGACTTTGAGTTGTTATTCCTCTTTTGATCAAGGACAGCAGTCAGATATTCTGAACAGACTTACTTTGAAGCCTCCTACAAAGTCTGTGTCACTGGAATTTAAACCCTAGCTGCTCGGTTTTACTAAAAAGGTTTTACAAGGTGGTCTCTTCCTTTTATGTCTCTGCTTGCATACTAATTAAATTATTATGCTGCAATGTCAGCCTTGTCTGCAGAGTTATGGTGATGGCACGGCCTCAGTGTGTCAACTCCTGAAGGCTGATTCTAAAGTCAAGTGGCCTATTTAGCCTGCTTGTTGTTGGCTCGGTGTCAGAGCAGCACATTAAAGATGAGAAAAGCATATTTCGTAGTAGAATGCCTCAACAAGGCTACACAACAATCCTTAGTCTCAGAATATTTGGAATCACTAAAACAAAGTCTTCTTATTATGTTTAGTCATTTTCGTTCAACACTTAAAGGAGTAAACATTTTGTTGTCCATCATAGTCTATGCTCGGCACAATCCATCACTATTTTAAGCAAACGTAGCTAAATTATTTGCAAACAAACACATTCTGTGTGTAACCTCGTCCAACAGACACTGAGTAACATTAGCTTCAGTCCGCACTCCCACTGACTCCTCAGGGAAATATCTTAAGCTGCTGAAGTCACCACTGTGTTCACTACTCACTAGCGACATGGTAACTGTCAACCGCTGCAGGGAAGCTTGTGAACGGTGTATATTTGGACTTCAGTCACTGGAAGAAGCTGTGAATAAGATGACGGACAACGTGTACATCTTGCACTGGTGGTGTCTTAGTCAGAGCAGTAGTGATCTAGACATGGAGCTACAGTATTTAAGTCCCACCTGAACTACTGGGATCAAAATCATCTTGTCTTTTTCTTGAATTATCTTCTTTTTTTTGGTTTTGTCCATGTGCATTGCTCTAACACGGAAGACTTACCCCTGCTTTATGTTTTTTTTAAAAAAGGGTCTGCATACAGAAATCTCTGTCAAGTCAAGCTAAGCAGTATGATTGACTGATAGATTATCCATATTACTGCAACAGATGTCCTACTAATCATATATAGAGCTCATGATTTAATTAATTATTGAAAGCAGAGCTGATTATCAAGTCACTATATCAGCCAGCTTTACTAGTGAATTCAAAAATAGGTTTAAAGCTGCATTCACAGTACAGTATGCACATTTCAAGAAGGCTAAAAATAGAGCAATGCTAGAGTGACTACAACACAACACAACACCAGCAACAGTGAAACGCTGATTCAGCTTTGCTAATAAACTGCCAGAGATGAATTTGAAGTCATTTGAATTTTTACCCTTTTGTTTTTGACTATAAATAATGAATGCACCTCTGAAAGTATATGTGGAAACTTCTGTATGAGATAGAGGAGGTTAAAAAGCAGGGAGATGCTGAGTGAGAGGACAAACAGAGAGGAAAGAATTACGGATAATGTTGTTATGTTAATTAATTGTGTTTATTAGACTGTATCTGACCACAGGCCGCGGTTTAATTGAGCTGTTTTTCTTGATTCCCCCCCCCCCCCAAATGCACCTCTTCTTTGCCATTCTGCTCTAAATTTCTTCTTCTCTCTTGTCGGGTATTCTTCCTCTCCCTTTGTGCTTATCTGCCTCTTTCACACATTTCCACTTCTCTTTCATCTCCGACGGCTCTTTTTCACGCTCTCCCTCCCCCTCTCCCCCAACACCACTTCTTATCTCTTTATGTCCCGTTCTCCCGCAGGTGGATTATCGCACAGAGGACGGTACAGCAAACGCAGGTTCCGATTATGAGTTTGCGGAGGGAACACTGATGTTTAAGCCCGGCGAGACCCTCAAAGGTAAAAGCAACAGTGACAGCAGTGACTCATGGCATAGTTTGGAAAAACAAGCCACTGAAGCTAATCCTGAAAAAGCAGAGCTCATCTACATTTTTGGCTCCAATAAAAACACTATTAAAAATCATTTTGATACCACTAACACTCTGCTGTGATACATCCTTAATGAAATCTTCTTTGACCAGAGATCACAGTTGGAGTGATTGACGATGACATCTTTGAGGAGGATGAGTATTTCTACGTCCACCTCAGTAACCCAAGGCTGGCTGGTTATCCTGAGATTGGCACAGTTCCTCTGGATACTAGTGTCGCGCCCAAAGCCGTGCTGGGTGACAATCACACAGCCACAGTGACCATCTATGATGACGATCATGCAGGTAAGAATTATGTTTAATTCATACCCTACTTCAACTCACAATAATACAGGAATTATAACACAACTTTAGAACTATAATATAGTTTTCAAATCAGTGCACAAGTAAAAAAAACTTGAAGTAAAACATGCAAAAGCGACAAAAGTAGGTATTATGATGTGATAGAAATGTGTCATTTAGTTTTTGTTTAAATCCCTTTGTGATCATAGCGTTGTTGCCACATGTATTCCCAGGCTGTGCACTTAAATTTATCATAGGAAGGTTTAAAGAGTTCCAGTCACTTACAGGACTTTGATAACGTCTGAAGAGAATGGATATGCACGCAGATAAGTGTTTAGGGGGGTGTTCATCTAATGCTAATTATCTTTCATCAAGAGAGAGTGGGTGGTAATCTATTATCCTCGCCATAGCTCTTTATGTACCATAAACCTTTGAGAGCAAGCTAGCGAGTGAAAGCGTGGGTGTTCAGCACACTCATCTGCCTCCGTGAAGTTATACCTTCCCTTTCATTCTTTTCCAGGTATCTTTACCTTTGAGAGTGCCAGTCAGAGGGTGAGTGAGAGCGTAGGTGTGATGGAAGTGAAGGTGCTGAGGACTTCAGGAGCCAGAGGCCTGGTAGCCGTCCCCTATCGCACCCTGGATGGCACCGCAAGAGGTGGGGAAGACTACGAGCTGTCTGCGGGCAAGCTGGAGTTTCAGAACGACGAGACGATGTGAGTACAGAGATGTTGTCTTATTTCTGCTGCGAGTGATGCACATTTGAGAAATCCGCTTTTGAACGTTAGACTTTCTTGATGTGATGAAAAGTTATACATTTTCCTTCCCAAAATGATTTTCCTGGTTGTCACATGTGTTTACTGTGTTATATTTCAGTACAAGCTGCTCAAAATGTCTTAGCCTCCACACTATTGTTAAAGTGCTGGGATGTTTTCTGCATTACAGAAACAGTCATCATGTTTTCATTTTGATTGAATACATCACTAAATAAGGAAGTAAAAACAAATACAAAATACAACTAACAGTACAATACAACGGACTAAAAAATAAACACACTTTGATAAATGATAAAAAAAACAACTTTAAAAGTATAGAAGGAAAACTTTGAATGAGTGAATTTAAATAGTCTAAGTCTGCACAATAAAACCAAGGTATCTTTCCTAACCAGTGCTAAAAGCCAGCGAGAAGAGATACAAGAAATATAAATAGCTTTAAAAGGTAGATAACAGCATAATAATGCATTCTTATTCTTTTAAGCGCGCACACACACACACAGTCGCACAAAATCGTCCTTGCAAACTCGCACACATGCATTTTTAATATGCTGATGTTAGTGGTGTTAAATTGACCAGTACGTAAAGTGGCTGGGAAAGCAGTTTTACTCAGAACCTCCTGGGGCCTATAAAGCACGTGCTCTGTGTGAAAGAGTGCATGTAGTGTTGTATTTCTATCCATATACTGTATTTGTATCTGTATGGTAACCAATTAGAGTTTTACTCATTAACCACAAGGGTCATCCTGCAAAGTGAGAACTTTTTTTTATGAAAGCTCCTGCCTCCTCTTGATTCTCAAGGTCAAACACAGGGTTAGGACAGTGGATCTGTGTTTTTATTATGACCTGAGTACAGTCACTGTATTTACTCTGTGTTTATGCCAGTACCTGCAAGTGTAATACACAGGCAGACTTGTGCTTGTGTGTTCTTGTGTGTCTAATGTTGGCAAAGCCATTCAAGAGGTATTCATCTGTGGCTTCCCTTTAGAGAACAGCTAAGACAATGAAGCGTGTGTCCACTCCGTGCTCAGTTTTAGTTTTGTACGTTCAATGTGAGGAATAGTTCATCTCAAAGGACTGTTTCAGGGTCAGGATTTTGCCTTGAGGTGAAGCTCAGATTTGTATTTGTACTGTAAACATCATTATATGAATGCATCTTAATTGGGCTCCTCACAGTTAAAGGGGTGTAATTGTTTGCTTGCCATTTGATATGTAAAAGTGTCACTACCTGTGTGTGTGTGTGTGTGTGTGTGTGTGTGTGTCTGTAATGATCTACATTCACTGATTAAATCACTGCTGCTGGTGAACAGTAAGGTCATGAAGGGTTGAGAGAAGAGTGAGCGGAAGGTAGACAGAAAGAGAGCAGACGGAGAGATAAGATACAGATATAGTGCAGTATCAAGGCTGCCCTGAGGTATCTCAGTTAAGAGGGAGCTTGTGTGTCAGTACAGGAAATGGAATATGTGCTGATTTGATTGCAGTTGAATAGATGAAGCTTCTGGTGTTAAGAGTGTGTTACTGTCAAAGAGGTGACCTTTGTGGGTCAAACGTAAAACAACAAACAAAAGCTTCTTCCTCTGGTGGTGGTGAGTTGTGACGAAATGGCCTGCAGTTAATAACAGAGTTTGATTTTAGTTTAACTAAAGCGGGATTACATACAGCACAGTACAAGGGAAACAGATGCAGCAAAGGCGAAAGTCGTGCAGTATTTGTAAGTTTTGATGACTTCTTTTGTCAAGCTGTTCCAAAGGTTTGGAGCTCCTGTCACCTTTTGTCTTCAGCCCTGACTGGAGGATATAGCTAATGAGGTCTTATCGCAGGATCTCAGCCAGGGATCTCAGTTTCAAAGCCTGTTATGTTCAGAGCCTTAAAGGTCAAGAGTAGATTTAAAGTCACTTCTGAAACAAACCGGTATTCAGATGCTAAAATCTGGTACATATAAGTATCCTTTGGACCAAACCGTGGTACAGTGGCTAGCATTGTTGCCTCACAGCAAGAAGATCATTGGTTTGGATCCCGGTGTAACCCATATGCTTTCTGTGTGGAGTTTAAATGTTCTCCCCGCGGGTGTGTGGGTTCTGTCCTTGTACAGCTATCCAAAAACATACAGATTAGGTTAACTGCACATGTGTTTGTAAGTGTGAGAGTGAATGGTTGCTTTATGGTGTCTTTTTACTTGCGTCACTATCAATATCAACAGTCCTCCTTTATTTTTCTCTGTTTTTTTTGTTTTCATTTCGCTGTCCTCCCTGCATCACTATATTTGTAGACTTCCTTTCAAGCAGAATGACTCTTGTCATTTCCCTCCTCTTCCAGTCTTCAGTCTTCTCATTTCTTCACCTTCTCCTCTCCTCTCACCTTCCTTCCTTGCACACCCGTGACTGCTCCTCATTTGCATCTCCCTCCCCTCTGCCTTTCACCTTTTCACTTATTTAGACTGTCAATACCTTTCCTCCCCTCTTTCCTCCTCACCTTCCTCACAAATATGTCATCTGACTCCACCTTCACTTTCTCACCTCCCTTCCCTTCTTTACACATTTCCATCTTCCCTTTGTTTAATCCCTCTCCTCATCGTCTCTCTCTCTCCATTCATCTGTATCATAATCTTTACTTGGAGAGAAGGTAATTTTGCTGGATCACAAGTCCATGGCTGCACACTCCCTATTATTGTGTCTCCTATTGAAAGTCACTCATCCATAAAAATTCTGTTTATCCTTTTGTGAATTTGATGCATTCAAATCTTTCATTTTTATGTCTAGTCAGCCAGTGGGAATGAGTTTTTAGAGGAAGCGTTCATAAAGCTTGAGTGATGGAGGGTATAGCCAGTTTCTGCTGAAGATTCTTCGAGGAATTTAAAAGTCGATGGAGCTGAACTGACTGAAGTGTAGAGGAGGGAAAAAAGGACTCCCACTCCTACTCACTTACATGTCCAGACTGCATCCAGGTATTTTATTGGAGCAGCGTGGTGAAGGAAACAGCAGCACCTGTCACACAAAGCCTGGTTTGCACACGGCAGATATAGAACATTTCTTTGTTTTTCTTGTATTCCACTTCATGCTGTGTGCGTGGGCAGCTGATGTTTAGAAGGTGTCCAGATTTAGGAGCCCTTTAAATTGCTTCTGCTAACTTAACACTTGTTGTTCACCCAGCGTGCCACCCTGTCGTGTGAACGTTGTTGCGCCGGTGACTTAAATGAAAACACAGAGGCTCATGTATGGTAATTCACACAGAGAACATATTTTTTAGTTATGAGGAAAAAGTATAGAGAGGCAGAGCCAAGGATAAGAACAAGAGAAAAGAAATTGTATGTACGCATGTTTCATGATTTAATAATGCAAGAGCAGAAGTGATTGACATACTGCAAGTATGTCACTGTCAGTGTGTTGTTTTCTCACAGAATGTGGTATTTATTCAGTGTCACACTGGGAAATCACACATACCCACAAAGCATAGAGGACAGTAACTCTATATTTAGTAACCATGTGGACTCAGCCATTAACTGCAGAAATGGAAGAATTCTCTCCATTTATTCTGTTGTTGCTTCATTTATTTGTGGAGCCTACGAGTCTCAAAACCTTCATTGATTAAGTTTAGGGCTAATATTTTAATTGTGTTTAGTGTGTGCAGAAGCCAAAGGCAAAGTGGACAGTGTGTGTGTGTGTCCATGTGTGACACAGCAGTACCAGTTTATTTTTAGCCTTTGTCTGGCCTGTGACTCTGTGTCATAGCTTAGACACAGACAGCTGTGTGTATGCACAATCACCCATTAATTAACACTGCAACACTTCACTTGGGTCAATTTTTTATGACATGATATCATACAAATGACGCTGCATTTAAAATGTTACCCCCTTGCTATCATTAAATTCTGCCGGACTATATTCATCAACTGATAGCAGATAACAGAAGGGTTAGTCGCGTCTAACAACACAGAACGTGCAGTATTATTACTGACTGAATTGAAATATTTAAGTCATTCACTATGCTGATGTTGGAAGTTTATGTTATAGCAGACACATTGGTCACATTTTTGTGCTTTTATTCTTGTATTTTGGTCTTGGAAAAGCAAGCCCTGTCCATGCATCCATCGCATGCTGCGCTTAATGATGGTTGCTAAGCTGCGAATGGTCAACACGAGACACAGAACACATTTCAATTGGCAACTGCTGCTCAGTGAGAGGTCATCTGTGATTTAGTGCTCTGAAGTGCATCAGCTAAATTGCCTCTTCACAGTAGTTGTATCTACTGTAACCTCAGCATCCTGTTGTGTTGTGTATTAATCAAGTCCAAACATAACGTCTTACTTTCCGACAAAGTTTATCAGAAGTGAGCTGAGATCACGCCTTACAGCTGCTGCTGCTGGTGAGGAATAAAGTCACCCTATACATTTTAAACATCACTCTCTCTCTCTGGTAAAGTCTCTCTTGGAATTAAGAGAGCTGGGGGAATGAAGTAAAAGATGGAAAAGGTGTGATATTTGTAACTTGTTTCTCATTTAGGCTCCAAATTAGGGTGACCTACCCAAGGTTTTTGAAAATTGAAATCCCTGAGAGCTGTGGACTGTCTGTTTGTGTGTGTGTGTGTGATTTCATTATTAATACTGTGATCAGAGGTTGATTAGCTTTGTGTGCACTCACTGTGACTTCGCCTCCACTGCTCTTACATCAGCCATGATACTGTATTCATTATTATACTCTTGTGCAAATGTGTGTGGACACTGCCTGTGTGCATCAGAAAATGATAGTTGTCTATATCTTTTTTTGTGAGAAATTACAATGTTCATTATCTCAAGTTGGCTCCATCGTATCCATCTCAACCAACGTGTGATGATAAAGTGGGTATGTGCTGTTCACCACATACTGTATATAGATCTACATCTAGGTCCTTGTCAGAAGTAATCTGCATCCATACTAAGCATGTATGCATGTAGCCTTAGAGGAAACAATACAATAATCCATCAATTCTGTAGAAATAAACTTGTTGTTTGAAGGTTTGCATGAATCACATGTGTTAAATTTGTCAGGTGGTGGTTTGGTACAAATATGGCCTATTGTGGCTTAGGTATGAGTCACAGTACAGTGACACCACTTTAAAGCCACAAAACTGAGACTCTTAAAGCTCTTTGCTTACTGTGTTTTAACTAGATATTTAACCACTATTTACAGGGCATTTCAGGACATTGTTTCACACTTTGTTCTATTTCCTCCTTCCTGTGTCTTCTCATATAGTCTACACACCCCATGTTCATTCCTGTTTAAATAGCAGCCTGCTAATGTGCAGATAAACGCTTTTCTCACTTTCTCTTCCTCCCCCAATTTCCACCCTTCTCTTCATTCCACTGAAGAACATCAGGATTTCTCCGTGTTTCCAAAGATGACAGGGTTTTCTTGTTTTAATTATGTTTGTTGCCTTAGCAACTTTTGATCTCTCCATACTATTGTATGTGCAACAAAGCGGAGACAACAGAAGGGGATAGGAAAATAGGGCGATAAAGAATGAACGAGGACAATTATGGACGTACAAAATTGCTTTGGTTTTTGGTTGTTTTTCCTGCTGCAATGCGATTGCACTACAATTTGAAACGCTAAAATGTGCTCTGGCATTGTTTCAATAAGCTTTTGCATTGTCAGAACATTTATTTCAGTGCACATTTGCATTTTCTTCCACAGCACAATCCAAAGATTCTCAGTGGGTTAAGGTCTGTACTGTGGTGGCCAATCCACGAGTGAAAATAATGTCTTACCCCCTGAAAGAAATACTCATTTATTTTATTAAGGTAATCAACGGATGTTATTTTCATGGGCTCATAATGTTGATGAGCCTTGACCTGACCAAATGAAGCAAGCCCAGATCATAACACTGCCCCCATGGGCTTGTATAGTCTAGTCACTAAGCCAAATGTGTGACTTTTTTCTATTTGCCAGATAGTGTATATACTGCAGTTTGGTCTTTAATTAGTGAAGACTAAATGGATTATGAAGATCAGAAGAGCAAAAGATCACATTGTGACATTGCCATGATCGGTCTGGCAGAGAGAAAGCCAAGGACATGACAGATTTGGACCAGAGAGGAAGCTGGAGGATGCAAAATGTGCTTATCTGCCATTTTCCTTAACCTTTCTGTACTGCTTCTTTTTTCCCCTCCTGCTGCTCTTATTTTTTTCTCTTCATCTCCTCTAATGTCACAGCAGTCAGAGATAAGTAGATAAGTCATGCTCTTGAGCAACTTTAGAAGTTTTTCTTATCATGCGCTCAGGCCTGTGTGTATTAAAATCATGTGGCTTCCGCCATCTGTTGTTTTCCTATTTTTTCTGAACGACAGTAATTACACACACACAAATACACGCATGCACACACACACACACACTTAATCAACACCTCTGGCTTCTTCGAAACACAATCGTAACCCATTTCTAATCCCTGCCTCAGTCTCTCTCTGTCTCACTGTGTATCTTCTCCTTGCACTGCTGCTGTTTAACAATAGAAAAGTCTATTGATTTGTGGGTCTAGATGAAGCCAGGGACCTGACACTTAAAGCTGCTGTTAAAGAATTTATAGCAGTGCTTTTGACGGGAGTATGGAGAGGTGGAGATGTTGCTGTATGCTACAATACAAAACAGCTTTCAGATGAAGCAGCATTGACACTGAAACTCCGCTGCATCCGACGCTCTCTCTTTTTCTTCCCCACCCCTGCTGTTGTTGTATCCTCTTGTCCTCCTTGCATCTGTTTCTCTGTTACACGGCACTTCTGCCATTTAGCGTCCCTGTCGCTCCCTGTCTCTGTGTTTCTCTTTTTTTCCCCCCCTACTTCTTTGCCCTGTGGTCGTTTTCTTAACCCTGCAGTCCTTGCAATTTTCTCTGCCAAGCGTAACACACACTCCTACAGAACACACCCTATGGTCAGTTCTGTGCCCCCACCCCTGCCCCCACACACACATCATATTATACACACAGAAGCAGATGCACATGCTGCTCTTCCCAGCGAATCTCTGTGATCAAACCCTTGTGGGCTGTACATACCCTGTAATCACAGCTGGGAGACCTACCATGAGCTGTCCTCTGCCCTTCCATGCCCATGATTAGAGCTTCAACACAGGACAGAAACACGAACCCCCCTCTGCTCCCTCCTCGACATTCTCCCTGGGCCTCTCGGTTCATAGTGCCCCCACCCTGTTATGCGGAGACCACATTAAAAGTCTGGGTTCACTGACCACTGAGGCTGTGGTAGAAGCTTCAGGGTGGGTCAGTTGAGGGCTGCTCTTTTATTTATTTAGTCTGACTGCAAGTTTTAAAACACTCTCTAAGGAGACCGACTAAATCAAGTGCTATTTTTATGTATGTTTTGGTCGAGCGAGGGTTGGATTTGTACATTTTTAAACCTTTTATACATTCATCCAATGAAAGAGATGTACATTAATATATAATTAATATGAATTATACAACCTAGAAGTGCTGTATAATTGACTGTCTGTGAAGCAGCAGAGGGCGCTCTGAGTGCAGCTTGATCTTCTCTTGGCCAATCAGTGTCATATGAAAATTTTTTCACTTTTCTTTTTATTTCCAGTAAAAAAAGGGAAGGTTTTTTTTAATTAGCTGTCACAGCTTCAACAAAAGTGAGTGATATTTCTCAACAGTTCCCTGTTCTTCTGTTCCTTTATGCCATTCAAGAGGTACGGGGTGTGATTATGTCAAGTAGAGGTTGCTGAGAGGCTGCTGCAAGGAAACAAGGAAAGAAGGAAAGAATATTCAAGTTTCATCAGACAATAGACACAACACCCTCTCAAGCTTCTCTCTGTTTGGTCTGTGCCGCCTATTCTTTCTCTATTTGCCTCTAAAGTGTTGGACCTTAGGATCTTGTATAATTAAAATTTTCGCTTTTCATATCGCTAAATACACCAGACTCCTCTGTTAAATATTGATATTTTAGACATTTCCATGCCAAATGTTGAAGATTAATGCAAGTTTTCAGAATTTTGAAGTCTTTTTAGTTGATCTACAGTTCGGCATTGTTCGGTTTGATTCTTGTGTCGGATGTCTTGCTCATGCCTCTTCCTGTGACGACACTCTGACCAATCAGTGGCCTTCAGTATGATGATGTCACACATAGTATTGGCGTAGCTCGCTTGGAACCTCGCCAGAGCAGGTACAAAAAAAATATATCTAGTGTGTAATTGTTGAGGATTTTACATACTAGCTCCACATTTCTTAGTGATTTCTGTTATTAATGACCATAGAAATGTAACATTCTGTTTCTCATTGTACTTGTACAATGATATATATGCAAAAAGAAAAAGGTTTATTGTCTTTTAAAGAAGGAGTTTATCCATACTGCAGGTTCTTGCTGGCATTTGGCGGAACAATTTGTTCTGTGATAAAGGAGGATTAAATAAGATGGAGCAAATGCAGCTAATAAGCTGAAATAGCTTCCTTCATTTGCTTAAGCTTCCGAGCCTGCAGCATTGCAAAATTGCATGCACAAAAAATGTATTGTTTAAAAACAACTAATAGAATTCTCTAATCTTGGCGACTGCAGCTGAATATCCATTAATTCACCCTTCCCTTCCGAGTGTGTTTGAGAATCTATAGCAGGCCTATTCAACTAACGGCCCTTTTTAATTTTCCTACAGCCCTCTAATATAAGAAGGGACAATGTGGCATTCTCCAAATGTTAGTGGGGACATGTCCCCCATCGTCCATATGCAAACCTGCGCCCTTCCAGATCCAGAAACCTTTTATATATACAGTATACATAACTTCCAGGTACTGTTAGCATCATTTCAACACTGTCAAGTGACGTGTATATATATATATATATATTCCACCTAAATCTTTCACACCTTTAAATAAAACAAAACAAAGCAACATTGTTAGTTAAGATTCTGTTTGTGTACGAGGCCTTTTGTAGCTCAGTTTTGCAAGTAGGAAGTGTAATGTGTGTGCGCGCTTACTGCTGTGTCACAACAATCCCGCCACATTACACCACTCCTGCGCTTTATCACACTGATAATGTCAGTCTCACGGCAGATATAGATTACTAAGGGCTTAGATCAGTCCAGTGGTCACACTCATAAAATGCGGTGACCTGTAAGTGGTCTAAGCCCAGAGATTGAGAAACCAGACTGACGTGATGAATGCAGGCCGATGAGCCACTTCCTGACTGCACTAGCTCAGGGTAATCTGGTATGATACACACACACACACACACACACACACTGCCAGAGTGATTAAATCACTAATAGCTTGCAGAGGAGACAATGTGACTCACACAAGCTCTCTGAGATCTTTCCAGTACAGTTCTTGCTCTTCTTCTTCTCCTCTCCACTTAACATATTAAACTTGTGACTTAATCTTTCTGCCCCCACATATTTTACTCTATTCTCTCCCTCCACTGTCATTCTCCCTTCTCCAACTCTCTCCTCTGGCCTGCCCCTCATTCCTCCACGTCATTCTGTCCATCACTCCAGCCTCCCTCTCCTTTTATTAATCTCTGTAGATATCTTCAATCTATCTTTACTGTACAGGACAATTTATCATCATCGCTCACTGTGTTATGTTCCACGCCACCCTTTCCTTCTCACCTCCCCTGCTCTCTGCATCACTTCATCTGACCCCCTTCATCATTTCCCCTCCATCTTCATCACTCTTCACTGTATCACTGCTCCCCCTGTTTCCCTCTGTATTTTAAACATGCCGTTCCTTTCTTTCTTCTTCTTTTTTTCCTGGGCTGAGCATTAATAGATATTTTAACAATGTGTGCTAGTGGGAGAGAAAAGAAATGTTGGCCTTTTAAAGGTAAGCATAGGGTTGACATTAAACACAGACCTTCACACTGCAGGTGCACACATGCTCACACTACTGTACTAATACTGTGTTTGAAAGCCATTATTAGTGTACTGCATTTGCGATTATTGATTTTCCTTTCGAGCCATAAATGCACTGCCAATAAAGTGCAGTGTAGAGACGACTTTCATGCTTAATAGTCGCTAAACACAGATACTGAAGAGAACTGGGTAAAGGTGCACGGATTGTAATAAGGGACACAGTATTATTTTACTTCATTATGTTTAACATTCTGTCACTTTGGCCGTCTTCATAGCCGTGAATTTGTAGTTGCTTGATCAGCAAAGAAAATGTCAAGCTGATAAATCTGCCATAATAAATTCTTAATCCACATTTGCTTAACCCTTAACACAGAGCATTTACGCTGCTTTTTTCCATTACTATGTTTAAACGTACAGTATGTACAGAGGCTATAAGAATGTGCAATATAGAGTGTCTTATAGTAATTTTTTCCGCACAACCTATAGACAGTCTCATAAAAATATATTTTCACCAACTATACTATATTGACAAAATGTTTAAAATCTGATTAAATTAGTGAAATTTGGAAACACACCACAGTTCAAAGTTCACTTGGCTCGTTTTTAATGAACAAAACTAAATGAAAAAAAATGGACTATTTTGTGACTTCTGCACAATTATCGCTACTTTAAAAAAAAAAATTCATATAAACTGAATCATAACTCTGACTTAACAACACATCAGAAGAGGAAAAAAGTGCATTTTGAAAAGCCTGAATATGTGACCTATAAACACACACCCCAAGGATGTCCATATAAGGAGTTGTGTATTATTCCCATGGCAATTTACCCTGGATGCACCTGCGGCACGGATCTGTGTCGTGTTAGCACTAAGGGTTAAATGTAGTTAAGTGCTAATAACATCACTAATAAATCACTAACTTTTGCACATGTCCTAAATCCTGCATCTCGCATGTTTGCACATACAATATCATTTGCACCAAATGTCTACCATTGAGACAGTACTGCACAAATAAACTACCTGGTGTACACAATTATTTATTTAGGCCGCACTTTCGTTAATATTTATTTAGGCCGCACTTCGTTAAGTTTGTAGATTTTATTCTATTTGTGTGGAGGAAGGTCACAATCTTGAATCTTGAAATGGTTATAAATATTCCACTTCCACTTAATGCACATTAATATTCTGCGAGAGTCACTCACCTCCCTCACTGCACCGTTCCATGATGGTCAGAGATTAAAAACCCCTCACACTCTCACAGATTATAAACACACATGAGCAGGTGTTGTAAATGATACATATAAGACAAAGAGATGGATGAGGAGGACACAGGAGGTAAGTGACACTGTTAGAGGAAGATGAATATGACCACAGACGGTCAGTAAATGAGAACATGGGAGAGAAGGGGAAGCGAGACAGAAGGACAGACACAGGCAGAGGCAGAGATTACAAAAAAGGCAGGTGAATCGCTCGGGGGGGGAGAAAGGGCAGGTCGAGGTGGGAAAAGACAACGGGAGAGAATAATAGCTGCAGGGTGATGTAGCAAAACAAAGCAGAAGGAGGAAGAGTTAGGAAGAAAGGATGAATTGTTAGCACCCTGACGAATGAAGGGATGAGAGAAGAAAAGAGAGATGAGGAATTATGTGAGGAAGATTGAGAAGCGGGGAATTGAGTGGTCATTTCTACTGTGGCAGGGAAAGATTTAGGGTGTGTGTGAAGAAGCATTTGGCACTCGGCCGCATGCATCCTTTGGCAGTGGTTACCTCGACGATATACTGTCTATAGCCCGCTGTTTAAAGACTCTCACCTTGATCTTCTATCATTCAATCAAACCAAGGTGCTATTACACAAAAAGCAGATCCACGACTAATTACAGACCACCAGTTGATCGCCTGTTTGGAAAAACATGCCCTGCAGCCAGATACACTTTTTCAATTCAAGACTGAAATGCCAATTGGTCAAAAATATGAAACATAAAATTCCAGGGGTCAGAGAATCTTCAGGCATGTGTCAAGTGATTTGTGCTAATTGAATTGACATTAAAAAAGAGAAAGAAATTTTACCCATAGAGTCCATTAAATCCAGATTATTATTATTCATTTATAACTGCATCTATTTCATCACTAAATCTGGCCTCAATGTGCTAACAATAATAATAATAAAAAAAATCCTGAATACATGTATAAAAACTTGTGGAATGAGTAGGTTCTAACAGCATGAATATGTGATGACAGGAGTTAAAACATGTATGAGAGCAGAGGAGATGATAGAGAAGGAGAGAGGCAGGTGACGGATGATGAGAGCCTGTCGTTCATTTGTCTGCCTTTGTCTTGAACGCAGCTGTTTTTCCCCCAAATGTTTCCACCCGTAATAAAGGTGGACGAGGTCGTTAAGATAAAGTGCTTTTGTCTGTTTGATTTTCGTCTTTAATCTCTTCATCTGTCGCCGCCTATTTTTTGATCCATCCCTCATCTTTCCATTCATTCTTTTGTTTCTTTATCTCTGTTCCGTGTTTCCAGAATGTTGGTCTCCTTTCCCAAACTCCCCCTTTCCTTCCTCGTCGACTGTAATATTTATTTTTTTCATCCGCCCATGTCCCCGTGCATCTCTGCGCACTGTAAAAAACTGATGCTCATGTATAATTGAAAGACTCTGAAAGGGTTTGGAAGTCGGGGGAGAGCGGAACTGGCAGCTGTAACATTTATACATCATTTTCTGAAACACCACAATAACATCGGGCGAACAGGGTGGCTATTACATACTTTGGCCATCACCATGGCAACTGCCTAATGACAGGTTTAAGTTGAAACACTGTCAAGCGAGACTTAATGATTTGTGCTTTCCACTGTTGTGTAGGGAATCATCTATTGGGGCAATTTTAAGATGCTGCAGTGGTTTAAATACTGTGTCCGACAAAGGCAATTATAAAACAATTACTTTCTCCATATTTGTTGTAAACAAAAATAAGATAAAACACATAAAGAAACAGGAAAGTTCATTTTCCTAAAGCAAATAAGGGCTGTTTTGGATGCGAAATGGCAGACAACACAAGCTGTTACATAAACTATTATGTTCAGTCAGTGTGTTGGGCCAAATCCATGACCCATAATGAACACGCCACATCAAAAAGATTCATGTGCTGTTGTGAATTTGGGTGAATCCCTTCTGAGACAAACTGCAAGCTGGTATTCCTCGTTATCCAAAACCAGTGATATTGTCAGCCGGAGATTGGGATGATAAATGTCTTTCTCACTCTCAGAATGGACACAGATTGCACAGGGAGGGAAAAACTGCCGTGTAAAAGTAGCAGGAGGATTTTCAGCTACATCAAGCTCTTAATCCTGACTTTCCACGCTGTCAATATGAATCAAATTCTGTCTTTGTTTTTGTTTTTTTACTTAAATAATGTGCGTAAAGTGTAAACAAAGTGTGCATTTCTATTAGGTGCTGTTGTCCTCGCTCTTGAAAACTGTCAAGTGCAGCCTTTTTCTCGGCGTAACATTACAACATTTGCAAAAAGGTAGAAAAGTCGTGGAAAGGTATTGAGCAAAGGAGAAATGTGCAGATTGTTAGTGCAGATTGCGTGCTGCACTGCTGCCACGCTGAATGTATGTAATGTACATTATACATGTAGTGTATGCTTCAGCTCCTATCTGTTCTAGTCTACTTTAAACCCAGTGGGAGAAGTCACAGTCATGGTTACATGCTCTTCCAGCTTTTTCCAGCCTTCATGTGGGCATTACTACCTCGATTCCTTTTCTCCTTCCTCTTTATTCTCCTCCTCCTTCCCCTTATTTCTCTTCATTACTTCATTCTATTTTCCTCCTCTCCACTTTTCATTTCCCCTTCATCCTTTTTTATCCCATTATCGTTTCTTAAATAATGCCCTTTTCACCACCTCTTTCATTCTCCCACATAAATCGGAGCCTGTTATCTTACACCCTTATTTTCTCTTTTTTTTTCTTTCAGTCTTTTCATTCTCTCTTCCTCTCACCATGGACATTTCTTTATACATTCTCTTCTCTATCCCCCGGTGGATAACAGTACAGTTGCTCCTCTGGATTACAGCACATCGTGTGCGTGCATGCTTGTCTGTGTGTGTGGTAATGTATGCATGTGACATTGCCTAATCCTACACAACTTAATACAGATAGGCAGGCATTAGCATGCACATACTTAATGTGTGTAGACAACCCAAGACTGATCTGAAGACATATTTAAGCCTGTACGATATATAAGATATATAAGATATATAAGTGACTGTGAGGTGAGTGTGTGTGTGTGTGTAATGTGTGTTTTATCATGCTTATGTGCGGCTGTGAGTGATACTCTACTTTGTCTTTGCATGTCTCTTTGGTTTCCATGCCGACCATACATCCTCCATACCATATCACCCTTTTATCTGTCCTTCCTTTGTCCCTTTCCTTCCCGGATACCAGCAGAGTCTTGTTAAGGCAGTTGCTCAAAGACGGACTTTCACAGTGAAAAAGTCTCCCGAGCCACAGTCTTAACTTTAAATGCTGTTAGAAGGAGAGAAGCTGGATCCGCTATATCGTCTCCATAGAGGTGATTTGGCCTCTTGGGTTCCACACAAATTGTCTTAGCACCGTTGCCATATTCTCGATGGATTAAAAGGTCATGAATCTCACAAACATTCTTGTTTGTAGTGGCTTAGCAAAGCAGTAGTCTAATGATCTGAATAACAAATGATCATACAGGGTAGAAAGGCACAAAGGCATTTAAATTTAAGGTTCAACTTGTTTATCTCTCCTTTATTTCTCCTCTTCTCATTTCCGTCCTAAGTCTTTGGAAACTTGGGATCAACATCTTGCCTCCAATCTAGGTGGAATGGAATCTACTGTAGGTCTAGGTGTACCGTATCTGTGGCAGATGTTCACTTCAGACAAACCAAAACACACCAATATATACATATAAAGTTTGTGTTTTGAAAATCTTTGCAAAAACACCACCCTCTCCCATAAATACATCCACTGCAGTTTGGAGAATAGTGGAATGGTATGAGCTGAAACTGTAGAGAAGGATAAGACCCTGGAAATGTTCATCAGACAGAGTGTGTGTGTGTGTTTTTATTAACCGCGGGTCACTTTGCCTTTAACATAATGAATTCCCAGAGTGAGAGGCAGGATAAACCTTTATCGTCTTCTCTCACCCTCAGTTAACTCCATTTTCTTCAGCTCACATCCCAACTGCTGCGTCGTCCTCTTCGCTCCTGCCGTCTTGTCCCCGTTCCCCTCGCCCTTTCTCCGCCACAGTCTAATCCTCCTGTGTTCATATCTCACTCTGTCCCTTTCCCTCTCCCTCAGATCATCTCCTGCACCCATGCATCCGTCTTTGTCTTCCCACACACTCACACACCAGAGATCCAACATTATTACTCACCGCAGCAGGAGATCACTTAAGCGCCACTGTGTTTGTGGGTGACAGAGTGTGCGTTTTGTGAGATTTCCTATTATGCATTCCATGATATGATTAAGACGGGTAATATCCCTCCCCTTAAGAGCTTTTTAACTTGCTCTCTCACTCTCCCTGTTGGCCTCCCTCATATTGTTTTGTGTGTTGCCTTCACTCAGACATGAAGAGCTGAATAGAGGATTTGTTTTAGACAACCTGTGCGTGTGCTACAAAGGCGTAAATATTCAGAGCAACTCATACGAAACACCTCTACATATTTGCCGTTTAGCACGTCACACTAACTCTAAATACTAAATGGCCGCTGTCGCTCAGCTTTGCAACGTTTGCAGTTTTCACACAGACTGGTTTACTTTTGAAGTGACTGCAGATGAATTCAAACTGCACTTAACAGCCTCGCAGTTCATTAAAACAAAGTTCAGGCACGGATTTGTGTTTATGCAGTTTTATATGCACTTAAGTAGATGAAAATGGTATTGGGTATACTGACTTAAAGGTACGTAAATAATAAATTACTAAATACTAAAATGCTAGATTTTGCACCCAATTCTGCACCCAATTGTAGCCCAATTGTATTTAATCTTATATCTGTATAGAAATTAACATCATGTTTTTCACACTCGTGTCAGAGCAGATCTAGATCTACATTTTCTTCATAGCAGCTTATTTAGCCTAGTGTTTTAGCCATTAGTCACATCGGGAGATCTAAGCGTGTTTGTCGATATCCAATATACATTTTAAAGCCAATCTCTGATACTGATATTGTGCGGATAATATCGTGCATCTATTGTATTTAGTCGGGCTGAATAATTCATCAAAAATTTGCATTACGACCTACTGCAATTTTCAAATCGCAGGAGGCGCGATATGTGTATCAAAAGTCTCATTTTAGCTCAAATATTGTCCTGAGCGGACACGTCATGTTCTACAAACTGAGGAAAGCAACTTTGTTTCTCACAGATCTGCACAAATATCACACAGTAATCCTTTTGAATATGTTATTTAAATGAAAAAGAGAGTAATCGCAAATCATATCGCAATTTCTGTCAAAAATAATAGCAATTAGATATTTCTTCAAAATCTGTTGCGAACCGTGAGAAGAAATATTAGTGTTTTTCGCTAATGTTTGCTCCTATTTCATCACTTTTGCTGTGTCGTGGCAGTTCTGTCACAACTGTTTTTATTTGTGTTTGAGAGAGAGAGAGATTTAGAGGTTCCGCCCGATGCAGAAACGGCTAAACGGGAGTGCTTATTTATATAAATCAGCCTCACACAGGGAAATACATTGTTTAACGTGGTTATTCTCTAAAGTGATCCGTCTCGCGTGTCATTGCCTGATGAACACACACGTGTGCGTGCACGTAAACGCGGTGGCGGTGAATCAAAAGTAGAACTGCAGCCAAATGAAAATGGAAAGCAACGCAGACTGAGATGGAGAGAGAGGTTTAGTTGATGAAGTAATGTGATGAGGTCAAAACTAATCAAATCAAGTCGTCACTCAATCATTCTCAACCAAAAAAAAACTAAAAACTTTAGAGCCCCATGCAAACACACACACATGCAGCAATATGAAACTTATCCATTGAAGTCATTAAAAGCCTACTTGATTCCGGTTGAGGGCTTTTCGCTTTGATGACCTGTTGAATTAGCCACTGTTTTTCATGTCTCACTCTATTTCTGGGAGTGCGGTCTGTGTTTTCAGTGAAGCCGACGTGTGTGTTTGTGTGTTTCATGTCAGTCTGTCGACAGATTGGGGCACCGAGGCTACTGTCTGACAGAGGAACTTTCCAGGGAGCAGGTGTCAAAAAGTAACAAGGTAGAAATATATAGACGAGGCGAGACAGACGAGAAGAGGGAGGGCGGAGGGAAATGACGTGATGTATTGCATTAAGATTATATCTGCAGTAGTCGTCGAAGTTTGAGGTCTATATGTCTTCTCTCTCTCTCTCTCTCTGCCTGTGCTGCTAAATGTCAGGCGGACACTGACATGGTTTTTGAATTTTAATAAATGTCAGCAGATTTCATAAATACATGATTTCTGAAATCAGTTCATCTTGTGTTATTATAGGGAGTGGGGAGAAGATATGCACTGAAATTGTAGCCAGCACTTTTATACTCAATCCCATTTCACCGCGACCACTGAGGCCTACTCCTCTGTTGTGTGCCTTCACATGTAGGTGTAAGGTGTCTACACTGTTGTTGAAGTAGATGGCGTGGGTGAAGTGTGAGCCCTTCACATTGAGATTTTTCAGGGACACACGTCAAACGGAGAGTTAAGAGTTTTTATCCCCGAATCCAAGGCAACTAATGTTACCAGTAACAGCTTTTTGTTGTCACACTACTGAAGGGGAGTCCCGTTTTTATAGAGCTAGATTTTAACCACTGCCTTCTGAAAATGCAGTTCCAAGAGGCAAGTGGTAGCTGTAAAAATAAGAAATGGGACCGGGTCTTAATCCCCAGGAACAAGAAGTGCTGAGTATCAACGCGGGGATGTTTGAGCTTTTCACAAACACCCGACTTCATCCAAACACTCAGAGCTGCAAAGAAGTTCATCCTTAATTCAGACCTGAATATACTGTCATGTGTGGCCCTAAGGAAAGAGAAAGATTTAGATTCTTGTGATGGGGGAAGAGGAGGAGGAGGAGGAAGAAGAGAAGAAGGGACTAAAAGAGACATAAGGAGGAATGAGACAGAGATGGAGAGTAGAGGGCACAGATGGGAGTGTTGATACAGCCAGCACCAAGTATGAATAATGAAAGCACTAAAGTCAGTGTAGAGAAAGACAAAGAGTATGTGTGTGTGTGTGTGTGTGTGTGCTTGTACAGTATTTGTTACCTCCTTATAATCTTCTCTGGCATAAACACTGATGAAGTTTAGAGCTAAGTTTCTGGTTAGGCTTTATCTGGTTCTGGTTATGTTAAGGGACACGGCTTTGGTTAGACTGTCCAAATTAATCTAAAGGTCACTTTGACCCACTTGGTCAAATGGTCACAGTAGAGAGCAGTGTAGGGCTTTTATTTTCTTGGAAGGAAGTGACTCTGACGTCGACTTTTGTGTCAATTGTATTTATTTTTTTCAATCCCAGCTTCCTCTGTTGTTGTGGGAATGAGACCTGTATCTCAGATCCACTGTGTGATGATCGAGCAGTAGCACACGTGTGGGGGTGTCTGTTTACGCAAACCACTGTATGTGTAAGAAATATGTGTGTATGTAGGCATGTATACACACACACACGCCATTGTAGGATGATGACTTTTGTGTGTGTGTGTAAGTGTGTGTACACTCTTCTCCCCTGGAGTGAACTCAGCGAGTGTTGAATAACCCTTCACATCACAGTGAAGTCGATGCATTACTCATCCTGCTCTTTCAGCCTCTTTCAGTCTCATTTCTCTCTATCTCTCTCGCTCTGCCTCGAGTTCTTCTCCATCTTGTTTAATCGTTTTGATACATTTTCAAATTCAATGTTATTTTCTTATGTAAATGTGGGACAGTTCATTAATCCGATATTTGCAGTGGCATCTCTATCCATGTATTAAAGAGGCCACAAGAGGGTGCACTGTGTGTATTTGTCTATGGGTTACCTCCTTAATATAAACACGTATACAAAGTGCACCCTCCTATGGCCACGTGTTTGTGTGTAGTGCACAAAAATGTGGCATCATGTAACCTGTAACCCCTTCAACCAAACGTAACACGTTATTATTTGGCCTATAAATGAATGATGATGTGTGAGATTGGAAGCTAGTTAACTGTTGCTGCTAGTTATGGCAGAGCTGTTATGTGTTTTTGAAATGGTTGAATTAAAATTCTTGACTCAGGCCTTCAGTAACTCTGCCATTCATTTCTTTCCAAGTGATTTCACATGGAGCTCCGGTTTGCAGTGTATTGTTAGTTTAGATGGAAATGAAGCCGGCTGTAAGACTTCATTTATAATACGAAATGGTTTCAACTCACTCCTTCTTGAAATGAGTTTGACTGGAGTTGCAAAGTGCTTCTCCTCTTCTGTTTGGAAGCATTTAAATCGTGAGGAGCTGATGTGTCGCTAGAAAAAGCAAAATGCAGTCAGTTTAATCCACACTCGCTGTGACAGCTCACCTATGAAAACAATGTGCTTCCACTTCTCTACACCTCCATCACTCACACCGCTCTCTCCGTCCTCGCAGGTATACACTCCCCCTCCATCTATCTCGCCTGTTTTTTTTTCTCTCTGTCGAAACGGAAGCTTATTTGTGGCGTTTGAGTCCACATGGCTGACAGTGAAGCATATGATGACACAACCAGGTGGAAGTGAACACTCTCTCTTTCCCTCTGTCTGTCACATACTGATAAAGTGTTGCAATGGAAATTATACACACGGGGTGAAAGAGAGAGCGACAGAGACCAAATTATCTCAACGTGTATGTTGGATGACGGCTTTGGACACATTTTTCTGTCTGAATCTGATCCCAAACTGAGAGACTTCACATTTCATACATCAGTAACCCTATACTCTAGCTCAATTCCGTTAATGACGTTCTTATTGTTGCCATGGTAATGGCTCATTTTTCCTGTATACTGACACGTACCGTGTTCATGAGTAAATGACTGATTTTATTGTGAGTTTTTGACTTTCAGTTACAATATACATCACTAGTGATGGGACAATATACAATATTATCACTCATCGTGATAAAAAAAGCATAATAAGTTACTTTATTATCGTGATAATCGCGAGTGAAGAAAAATATTCACGTTTAAGAAGCTGAAAAATGAATTGATTATCAGAATTGTTGATGATTCATTTAGTAATCAATTAATCGAGTAATTGTTTCAGCCATAAAATGTAACCTATATGTGATGGAGTGGAGACGGAAGGCTACATCATAATCACAATTATTTTGGTCAGGATCATCGTGTTGGGAAATTACACTGCACATCACAATATACATTTTATCAATATTATATATAACAAAGGTTCAATATAGAGATATTCATGCCCTGCACTATATTATGCCTTGTTAATATTTAATTGTTGTGAAAATGTCTGGACTGTGCACTGTCAGCTGGTGACAGATTAACAGCCTCGTGTAGTGTCTCCCCGAGCACGATGACACGGGCTTCAGCTTTCATCTCCATCAGAGGAGGCTCGTTATCATGTTGTGCATGAGGAGTGCAGATTTAATCTTGTTCATTTTTTGTTCTTTGTGTGACTTACATGGCAGCCGTTCCTCACACGTGGAGCCGCGTTCTGTCGCCGAGCAGAAAAGAAATGACCTCCCGTCATGGGAGGGAGAAAATAGACTGTGTTGTGATCACTAATTAATAATGAGGGTGCATGAAGCAAAAATTGTCGCTTGTATGAAATACACACAGTCTCATCATCATCATCATCGTCCTCTTTTTGTTTAACAGGAAGATCATTGAGGTGAAGATAATCGATGATGAAGAGTATGAGAAAAACAAGAGTTTCATCATCGAGCTGGGGGAACCGGTTCTGTTGGAGATTGGACAGAAACACGGTGGGTCTGTCCGCCTGTAAACGCTTTTCACAGAGAATATGAAGAATTCAAGAGCCGGAACAGGAGTAAGGGGAGTGTGACAGCGAGAATGGAGTGTTTTCAGCTTCCCCTCATCCTCCTACACACCTGTCTCTTATAATCAGTTCAAACCTGCATTGATTAACTGAGTCCTCTGATCTTAACTCTGATTAACATAAGAAACATTTGACATTGAACCACCATGGACCTGACTGGAATTAGAAACTCTGATGTTTCTGATACAATAGCATCCATGTGATTCATTCACTATTACCACGCCATGTATAAAAATTCAGATGCTGTGCATCGAGGTGTTAGCTTTAGCGATTTGCCTGCTTCAAACAAAGCACAAAAGGAACAGATTGAACAAGGTGTTCAGTTTATTTCTGCTCGATCAACTATTTCGGTTGAGTTCTTTACAGAAAAATGTGTCATTACAGTAGTGTCACCGTGAGGGTGCAGTGTATACTCCATATATGAGGGACTGGATGGAGATTAATTTGTAGATTATTATGTACTTATTTAACACAGAATACAGAACCATTTATCACTTTAATTTTTTTTTTTAGATCTGAGAACAGCAGCGTTGGTTGGTTTGTCGGTCTGTCCTGAAATTCAGAGGATTGCTCACTATGCTACAGTAATCCTTCATTTTTACTGCTAATGCCACTCTGAGTTTCAATAAAAATGTCTTATCTATGATTTGACCTTCATTACCTCAGGGTAAATTGTAACAAATGTGCTTAATCAGGTCAACGTTTTTAATTAAAAAACTGTTTTATGAGAAAATATCTGCAAAACCTCTGACACTCTTCTCTGCCTCCACTGGACTGACACGGTATTACTTTGTGTTCACCTGCCAACAAAGTCTCACCTCAAGCCTGTGGACGCCGTCTCTTACCAGCGTGAACAACAGCGGTTGTGTATGATGGAGAGAACAGCTCCAGACTGGATCTTAAAGCCTGGTCTCAATGGTGTTGAACAAGTGTTTTATCGCTCTGCCACTTTTAATGCGCAGACTCACCCAGAGAATCTTCCTGGTGATGTTAAGGTTCATCCTTTCGATGTCAGACATGAAGAGCCAACAGCCTGGGGCATGTGTCATTACAGAGAAATATAATTAGTTTCATGACACTGTCACGGAGCTCGTGGACTGACAATTACTCACCATACACACACTCGGCAGCACGCATACTGTAAGATACTCTGTTTTTTCACTCACAGCTGGTCTGCACTGATAACCGCGGAATCAATTATGGGCTGTCACTGTGTGCGTAGAGGAAGCGAGACATTGGAGACTCATGTCGTGGAACAGAATGAGAAAAGTCTTGATCTATATGTGTATTTATAATTACATGGGGCGCTTGATAGCTTGGATTTCCATGTGGCACATCAGTATTTGAATATTAGCATTTACGTCTTTAATAAGTGACTGCATGTATTTTAAGATTTAATCCAAAAGTATTTATTTAGCAGTACGTTTGTACTTAAAACTTGTTTAAAAAGTTAGAAAAGGAAAAGAAAAGTCAAGTTTCTGACACGTTCATCTCTGTGGTCAAATAGGTGACTCCAATGAAAACAAGCCTTTAGTGGGAGCTGAGGATGAAGAGGTGGCTAAAATGGGCTGTCCCAGTCTGGGTGAACACACACAAGTAGAAGTGGTCATAGAAGAATCCTACGAGTTTAAGGTAAGCGTGTTGCTGCACATGGACTAATATTTTTAACTGTGAACATGCATGTTTCAGATCCTGGATGAAGCTGGATAAAGTTTCGAGCAACTCAAAAGACTTCCCTGCGTAGCTACGCCTCCACAGCACAGGAACACGCAACGGACACGGATTTGTGATATTTTTCATTTTTGTGACAATGCATTAATTAATTGGTTAAAATTGAGGATTTCAAGCAACACAGCAGAAAATGAAAATGATCTTCCACCCCACCTTTAATTTAGCCCTTTAGAAATTCCTTGGTATATGAGCAGCTCATTATCTAGAGCATATCATTGATCTGCAGTTGTATCAATGACAATGATCAGTGGTTAAAATCACCTATGAAGTCACCCGACTTGAAATGCAAATCAGATCTAAAGTGATTTAACGTGAACGTCTGCTGCCTCAGTTGACCGAGGGCGTGAATGATTCATTGTTAGCGTGTGATGGAGTGATTCATGAGATGCTTTTCATTTTGAAGGGACACGTGTCATATCATTCATTCAAAGTGAGCTGCCATCTTGTTCCAGTACACGACACGCCTCATAGGAAGCAAAGATGGTGGTACAGACTATATGCAGCATAAGAGATTCAGCTCAGATTTGTTTTTGTTCATCTTTCTTCATGACGAACATTGTGTTTTATTTAATTTGTGATTTTGTTATCTCATTTGTTAATTAATCCATTGTGTCGTTTTGTGTGTGTGTGTGTGTGTGTGTGTGTGTGTGCAGAAAGCAGTGAATACACTATTTGGCAGAGCTGAAAAGGTTTTACATTTTTCTCCTCAGTTTGCCTTTTGCATGCAACGCTATTTCTTTCTGCTACTCAACAATGCATTTAATATTATGTATGAATTTCCCATTGTATAAATCCATTTTTTCTCCCCCCTATCGAAAGTGCTGATATGTATATTTTGTTAAGTATGTTTTTATGGTACCATTCGCTAATTAGATTGTAAACCGTGCAGGATTTTTCTCTTCTCTCAAAGCCCTGTCAGCTGAGTTATTATAATGACTGCTTGTGCGATGCCCCATAACTGCTGCAAGCTGTTTTGCATCAACATCTTTTATTACTCCTCTTCCTCGCTGCTTTTAACATAAAACCCAGTCTGCCTGAAGGCTTTCCCTAGATTTCACAGGGTGCATCAGTGGAACTTTCAATTTTCGCTGCATAATAATAATTATAATGAACAGATCCTATACCTTACATTCTTTGTGTTATTTAATGTGGACCTATTGAATATATATGTAGCTAATGGCAAGCCATGGAATCAGCATTTTCTCCTATCTGTGTGGCTGCAAGTAAATTAACAACTTAAAGGGTTATTTTTCCTCTTCTGTCTGTATCCACTTGCATGTTGTGTGTGTGTGTGTGTGTGTGTGTGTGTGTGTGTGTGTGTGTGTGTAGAGTACGGTAGATAAGCTGATCAAGAAGACAAACCTGGCTTTGGTGGTGGGCAGCAGCAGCTGGAGGGAGCAGTTTGTCAATGCTGTGACTGTCAGTGCAGGTAAACCCCTTCTTTCTCTCTGTCTCTCTCTCTCCCTCACACACACACACACTCATACACATACAGACATGATGCATTCCCCAGCCCTAACCTTAACCATCACAACTAAACACCTAACTCTAACCGTCTACCTAACTCTAACATGAACCCAATTCTACCCTGAAAACCAAGACTTAAGTGTTTTAAAGTCTAATGTCTTCTCAAGGTCAACATGTCCTCACACGCATGAGTGTGACTTTGCTGTGTCACAATTACATTATTCACTACCCGACTCTAGTTCTGTGTCAATTTCTTGCAGCAGTAAATCCAATAAGCACATTTCCTCAATGGTGAAGTGCTTCTTTAATCAGAGAGATATTACCTCATTGGGAGATGTTAAGTAATTCTTGCACATTTCCCTGTCTCACTTCACTTTTTTTTTGCCACCTTCTCCATCTCCATCTCCTCTCGCACGTAACAGGAGATGACGATGAAGAGGAGAGCGGTGAGGAGCGGCTGCCGTCGTGCTTCGACTACATCATGCACTTCCTCACTGTTTTCTGGAAGGTTCTGTTTGCCTTCGTCCCGCCCACTGAGTACTGGAACGGCTGGGCCTGCTTCATTGTCTCAATATCGCTCATTGGCGTCCTGACGGCAGTCACCGGCGATCTGGCGTCACACTTTGGCTGCACGGTAGGCCTGAAGGACTCGGTGACGGCCGTGGTGTTTGTGGCGCTGGGAACATCAGTGCCAGGTGTGTGATTATAATAATACACTATGAATATTCATTATGGTATGAATAAACAGTGTACTGTTTGGATTTTAACAGGAAAAGCAAAGTCAATTCATTTCCATATACACACAAATGTTCCCTCCGTAATGTCTGATAGATTTACTTGACAAAGCCCACATTTATAGATGAAGGACAAGTAATGTTACATTATTTCTGGTCACAAAGAGCAGACAGAGGAATTATAACCACAAAAATCAACAGAAATGACATACTGCAGCTTTAAAGCAGAAGCAAACATGATTGACGTGAGTTTGAAGGTCTTGATTACGCCAGTCAGCTGCTGCAGAAGATCATGGTCGCCCTGAGAATCAGGAATGTGAGACAGTGATATCCAAAGTCAAACTTCTTTTCCACAATGGAAAGTTATGCACAACAGCCATGAGTTTTTTCTTTCTTTGCACTAAAAGCGAACCGTAAAAGTAAATGGTGATTTCCAAGCAGGACGCATGTTTTCTTCCCAGAAAAGTGAGTAAACGGATAAAAGGAGTGACTGATCTGCTCTCCATCTCATTCCAGAAGAAGCTGTCCTCAGGAAGCAGACTCCAGACCAAAATTGCATTTTAAAAGCGAGGCTCCATCAGAGCCTTCAGCCCGAGCCCGTCTCTGAGTGACGCGACGCATCGTCCCAAGGCTTTAATTCAATTCCGTTCCTCTTTCTGCTCGTCAGCTCTTTTATTGTTGCCCCTCTGTATGATTTATAGAAATGGCTGCGTTGCGACTCCTGCCAGTGATAACTTTGATGCCTTGCTGCAAGGTCTCTGGAAATTAGCAGCAGAATCAATTCCTTCATCAGCCATATTATATTGTGTGCTGGAATTGGAAGCCGTAAACTCAGATCCGATGTCAGTTATTAATTTGTTCTGTCCTGATACATGCAGACGTTACTTTGCTCTTGCTTTTCTTTTACCCCTTTCCTTGTTCTCACACACACTCATTCACTGTTTCCTCCAACACCTTTTTGGGTTTCTTTTTATCTGTTCTTCCCTCACACTCTTATATTCCACCTCACTTATCTTAAACGCCTGCTCTCATGCTCCATCCTGCTTCATTTATTATTCTGACTGGGTGCTACCTCACTACTGTCTCTCTCCCGCCCTGTTGTGGAGTTATTGTGTTTTCACTATTGTATCATCCATCATGCCAAGGTGTGTGTGGGTGAAAAAGTGTTTGCTCTGCCAGGGTGATGTAAGTTTGTGTGTGACCAGTCCAGCGGGTCATTATAACTTCCCCCAGGAGCGCGCGCTCCCTCGTGTGATTGTGATTCTCTCAGAAGTTACATTTAAACTGCCTCCTCTCGTGATTGCCCGGGCTCTGATGTGCACTTGTGTCCGACCCACGCTCTCCGCACTCCTTCAGAATCCTAAAACCATTTTCTGCCGTTATCACATCAGAGACACACTCGACGATTATCAGGCCAAATTTGCAGATTCAGGAAATTGCAAGCAAATGCTACTCAGAGGTTCCCTTTGAAGGTCTTTAAAACATTGCTCACTCTGAACTATTAAACGTGTCTCTCCGTTTGGAAGTTTCATGTAATAATCGGAGGCATTTATATAGCATGTGTTGGTTCATATTTGTCTTGCTGCAGAGATGCATCTCCTCTGATTTAAATGGCACAGTAATTATCTCTAAAGATGAACATCACATTGCACAGTATTGTGTTGTGTAATTTGGATCTTTAATAGTTTCTTGACTGAGAGAGAGAGAGAGTGATAAACCTTGTGAGTGTAGGCTACAGAGCGTGAAGCTGTGGGTGTCTAAAGTTAGGTTTGATCATCTGTGTTGTATTTTCATAACAACAATCTCATATGCCAGCTTGTCGACGTGTATTTAATTTCTTCATTCCCCCCCCCCCCCTGGTGGTTTGATTGGTTTTTATGAATTTCTGCTAACCCTTGCTGACATGCTCAAATAAGAATTGACACCCATCTCACCAGCTCGTCTAAAAATAGAAGTAAGCCAAGACAAGCACACAGTAACTGGCAGCTGTTTCCATGGCGTACTCTGCCAACTCACTTGTAGAGTCTCCAATCCAGTTTCTCCTCACATGTTCACCACCAAACTGTGTCACACACACACACACACACACACACCTACAGCATTTATTACTTCTGTTGTGTCACGCGCTGTTGTCAGCATAAAACTGCACATTCCAGGAAAAAGGATGAATCTTCCTGAAAACCAGTCAGACTGATGTTTCAATTCAATTCAGTTGTATTTGTATAGTTACCAAATCACAACATACATTAAACCCAACAGTGAAAGAGATTAAAAACAAAAACTCTGACAGAACCAGACTCATCTGCCTCGACAGGTTGGGGTGAATTGAAACATAGGGGGGGACATAGGAGAGGAAGGGAGAGAAAGTGAAGGAGGGAGGTGAGGTAGAGACCTGGAGCAGATATATAACATTTCTGAATCAGTTAAGGCGTGTTTATAGTACTACAGTGTCATTCATACAAGCAGCAGCAGCAGAGATTGTTGATAAAATCCCTGTAAGATTGTATAGTATAAGATACATTATAATAATGGAGGATGACTGCCAGACTAAAAGTGTTGAGTAAGGTTTACCACTTCTTTTTTTTTATGATTATTTCAATGTTGTTTTTCTCTTTCGCTGCCTCCAACAATCATCCGCTCATTTTTCCTTGCATACACAGTGTATTTGTATGTCTGGCTAGTTTTAAACTGTATGTTACACTTAAAAAAAAGTACATAAAAGATGAAGTTTATTAATGATTTCTGTCTTGTCTCTGTAGACACATTTGCCAGCAAAGTCGCGGCAATCCAGGACCAGTACGCCGACGCCTCCATCGGCAATGTCACAGGCTCCAATGCCGTCAACGTCTTCCTGGGTATCGGCGTGGCGTGGACCATCGCAGCCGTCGTCTGGCGCACCAGGGGCAAAACCTTCCGCGTGGACCCGGGCAACCTGGCCTTCTCCGTCACCCTGTTCACCATCATGGCTATGGTGTGTGTGGTCACACTGCTGTACCGGCGGCGGGCCAATGTGGCCAACGGCGAGCTGGGCGGGCCACGGACTTGCAAATTGCTAACGTCACTGATGTTCATCTCGCTGTGGCTGGTTTACATCATGCTGGCTTCACTGGAGGCCTACTGCCATATACCACTGTTTTAAATGGAGAGGTGAGCGGAGGGAGAGAGACCCACTGCCAACATGAAGAGGACAGAAGGAGGAAACACGCACAGAGATGACGAGAGGAGGGAAATATTGGGAGCTTTTTTCCGGTGGAATCAGCAAATCTTCAAATTGACTTTGTACAAGCCCAAAATAGCCTTTTTTCTTTTTTCTTTGAGTGTTTGCCTCGTCAGCGTGTAACATCATGATAAACTGACACCAATAGTCTCTGGTAGACATGGAGGCCCTACCATCACCGTCTTGGATGCATCAACAGCTCAATTAAGAATGATTCACAGCGTTAATGACTAATATTATTGCAATATGTTCCAGGTTTCTCCCAAACAGCCAATCAGCCAGCGGAGCAAGGATGATAAGAGAAAAGAAGCTGAAGGCAAACAAAACTAAAGACAAACATGGCTCTTTATAACATTAATGGAAAGACGACAGGAAGGAAGGACTCCCTCCTCAGTTCCTTTTGGATCTCCGGTCGTAACTGGATCCCAATGTCGTGGGAACAGTGGATCCTCCCATCATACAGTTGAACGACTGCAGTGATTTATGACCTTAAACCTCCCTCTGTGCGCACACACACACACACACACACACACACACACACACACTTGGGGACCCTCAGTTGATCCTACAACAGAGGACGATTAACCAATTGTGGGCAAGATGAAAACTGACATCCTTTTTTTCTTTAATCATCCTCCTTTTAATAACACTGTGCTAAATGGATTATTCACACACAAACACACACACACACACACACACACACACACATACTGTACAAACCCCTTCCCTACTTCCCTCTTGCCGTCGTCTCATAGTTGTGATGATGAAACGCTGTAGTCACCACACCATTGATCCAGTCTCAAGCCGCCATTCTTTCAACAGCGTCGTTATTCAAAAAAAAACAAAAAAACGTACCTTGCCCCCTTTTTTCTTAACTTTTCAATGGCGTCATGTGACCTGTTGATGTTGTTACCGTGCAATTGTACAAAAAAAGAAGAAGATGAAAATAAGATATTTAAATACAGTATGTTGCGATAAGGATTAGGAGAAGAGAGTGTTCACAAGAAGACTGATGAGCGTCTGGAAAAAGTGGAATCAAAAACTTTGGAGAACCAACAAGGAAGCAGTCTACTTTATGTCTTGTGTCAAAGTAGCCATCTGTACTGTTTACAATCTTACGTTTTTCGTGAACTGCAGGGAAAACATGAACAAGTGACGTCTATAAACTAAGACACGAGGAGGACCGATGAGACAGAAGAATCTCAGACTATGGCGGTGATGTCGATGGTGAAGAAACCAGTGTTTCTATCTGTACATGGTAGTATACGAAACTTTTAAAGATGTGTGTGCAAAAAAAAAAGAGAAAAAAAACCTCAACTGATATTTAATTTATGTTAAGTCTTTCTCTTTGTAAGGAAAAACCCACGGCGGGAGATTGAGAAAGGCCCCGCACGCTCCGTCCTTCTCTGATACAAAGTTGAAGGAGATCATTTAAGGGAAAGCAGCTGTGAGATGGTGAACATGAATCCAGAGATGACTCACACACACGGTAGAGACCACTGCTCTGAGGGGAATGTACGGCAGTTCTAACGTTACTTTGTAAACACACACACACACACACACACTGTCTCTGTTATCCAAAGGTTTAATAGAAGACTGGTAGAGAACCATCAATTTTCAGTGTGTAGTTTGATCTTAGTGTTATTGAATAAGCTGCCACAAGCTGCCTCTGTAGCTCAAACAAAACAACTAATAAAAAGAGTCATAAATATGTTCAGACTTATGGCTAAATGTGCTTGACCATAGGTACTTTTTATAGGTGTGAGCCTTTATTCTAAGACGTGCTATTTATTTAGTTTCTGTGAAAGGTTTGTTCATTTAAACATGTGGATAACGCCGGTTTCTGAGCTGGAGATTGTTGGGTCCGTCGCGGCTAACTACTTAGCAAGAGCTGCTAATGTTGCTAAAGCGCTGGTGAGGAGATTGTCGTTGGTGTCCGTCAAAAACCATCAGTGACGGACGGAGGACAACAGCCTCGTCTCTGTGTAGTGTTTGAAGTAAACGTTTGTGATTGGATTTCTCACGTTCTGCCACGCACAACGCGAGCAAAGCAGAATGGACCCACAATGCAGTTTGGCATCGATCGATCGACTCTCCATTCACCGCGTGCGTGAGTTCAGCGTAGAAGCGAGTACAGGCCGTCAAATCAGCTTCAATTCATTTAACGTCACGTGTGATGTGACATGAACTTCTTAGACTACATTTATATGATGTTTAGCGGTTGGACTGCAGCGGGACAGAAGGGGCAGCATGAGGCTTGTCGGCGCGTTGTAAACAAAAGCATGGATGCAGAAAGAGGAGGTGATTGTTCCTCACGACTGCCCACAGTGCTGAGTGTGAACGTGAAGGTGAATTCTCTCCAGAGGAAACGGTCATTTAGACTGAAAACAACAATTTACCTGCCCGTCATGTAACGTGTATCGTGTTAAATATGCAAACAACTACCCACTGATTTCAGCAGAGAGAGAGCGAAGTGGTGTCTTCTCTGGTGTGTGAGAGAAGAGTGTGTTTTGGAGAAAAGGGTCATTGATCAGTGAGAGTAAAAACTGTCTGTATGCATTAACCTCCTCTTGATACATCAGCTTATTAGTTACTTACTACAGTCTAATCTGAGCCTGAGCCCTGATTTATTAAAGCCTTCATTCATTTACATTATTCCAACTTGCTGAGTGAACTGTGTGTAGTGTACTGTAATGGATGCACACACACCACTCTTACACAAACACTGTCCTTTCTGTAAATTTAAAAAGTTACTTTTATTTTAATTGAGTTCCAAGAGAACACAAATTGCAAAAAAAATCTTGTTAAATTCCTCCTGCAGGTGGTTCTGGCCCCTCCTTCTTTTTCAGACAAACAACCACCAACATCTGAATGTTTTGGTCATATTTATGAAATTGTCACTTAACGGAGACGTTCAAGAAAGCCAAGGAAGTATCTTTAAAAGATGAACAATAATCCCCAGACCGTGATGCTGGTCTTTTCAGTGGCTCCGGCCTTGAATGCTGACATGTTTGGATCAATATCCTCCATCAGAACTCTCATGAATAAACCTCCTGCAGTCACGTTGTTTCTGTCGTGCGCAGCAGACTGAAGTTGACGTGACACAGGTCATGAGCCTGTTGCCAGTTTTGACTTGACACACACATGTTGGCATGGCGACTGGCCCAGTCTTCTTTCTAATTCCTTTTTTTTTTTTTTTTTATTCCCTCAATGACCTCACCGTCTGTGGAACGGCTGCCAGTGTAAGACAGAGCGCTGTGGGAACACAAGAATGCTGCGGCTGATTTAGAAATGTTGGCTTTTAAAAAGGTTGATAAGCCTTTTTGCTGGAAGACAGCTGTGTGTGTGTGTGTGTGTGTGTGTGTGTGTGCATGTGTGTGTACATGTAAATGCACGCGTTCTAAGTGAGTGTAGAAATGCAACCATATTTTTAGTCTCTTGCCTGTTGCTTAGTGACCATCTCTCTGCAAGCCGTTGTCTTCTTAGCTGGTGTGTGTGAGGCACTTTGTTCCTGTGTGTGTGTGTGTGTGTGTTTATCCTCTAATGGGTCTCACTGTGTCTACTTGCCCTTTTCCTTCAGGAAATGCATCATAGTTTTTCTCTCTCTCTCTGAGGGTGATTTTAACATATGTTCATCATGTCTTCCCTTGTTTGCATGTGTGTTCATTGTGTACACACCTGCATGTGTATTTGTGACTGTGTGTGTGTGTGTGATTGTGTTGTAATGAGGCTTCACCCCGCGTGTCCCTGGCTGAGTCCCATACGCTAGATGAATGAATCAGAATGCCGAAATGTCCGGAAATTTGATGTGTGTGTTCTTGTATTAGTTGCTTTGTGAGGACCAAAAATGGTATAAACCAAACGTAGTGAGGACATTTTGGCTGGTCCTCTTATCTTTTAAAGGGCTTTTATGGGGGTTAAGACCTGGTTTTAGGGTTAGGGGTAAGGGATTGCATTATGTCTATGAGTGTCCTCACTAGTGCAGTCTTGTATAAAGTACCATAAAGGGACACTTGAGTAAAAGTACAAGTATCTTGAACATGAGATTACATGACATTTACTGTACTTGAGTATCAAAAGTCATTTTCTGATATAAAATGTACTTAAGTTTTGGAAGTAAAAGTCTTAAAGTGAGAAGTAAGGATGGAGCCATTGTAGCTCAGTGGTCGGGCGAGTTGTGGGTTCAGTTTCCGGCTCTGCTAGTCTGGCCTCTGCGTGTCCTCTGCGTGTCCTTGAGACACAGTTACGTCTTCACTCACTATTTAAGCGTTAATGGTCCGTTCTCCGGATGAAGTCGTCACTCCGCTGAATTCTAGGGATTGGCAGTCCCTCTAACTCTAACTGTCCAAGATGAAAACACAACTCCTTTGTGAAGTGAAGGTTATGAAAGTAAAGACAGATACGTGTGTGTATGTATGGCAGTGCCACCAGTCCAGACATTCACCATGAAAAAGTATGTATTTAATGCATATTACTGATATTCATGTGAAGCTTTCATGTCATGTTCACTATGTCTATCTACATCCTATGAAAATTGTGAGCTGATCGTACACTCACTGGCTGCTTTATTAGGTACACGGGTCACAAAGGTCATTTTAAATCTCTTTCAACTCTGGTCAGTGACCTTGACCAATGTCGACTGACCAATGTCAATCAGATAATCTGTAGTTGAACATGTGTGCCTAATAAAGTGGCTGATGGATATATTATATACATATATATATATATATATATATAAGACTGTGTGTGGAGAGACTGCCATTACTACATTGGTGTTATACACAACATTTACTCATCCACTGTTTAGTGAACACACACACACACACACACACACACAGTCAGGTGGTGTGTACACTGGCCCAGTGAAGTTGATTCTCAGACGTTTGTGTGAGTCTATGAGTGTGACAGCGTTCTTAAAAGCAACACACTTTTACATGAGCCTTGTTATCGTATGCACATTTCAAGCGTGCGATCATGTGGTCGACACCAGAGGTGTTTCCATTTCAAACTAAATAATCCCGTCGTTTTACGAGCTGATCTGAAGCTCGTCAGGTTTGTTTAAAAAAGCAGCTGCTGCTCCTGTTTGTAAATTCTCCCACTCAAATTCTATTCACAACATTCTTTTTTTCTTTTTTCTTTTTCAATGTGACTGATTTTATTATCGTTCCTCTCGGATTATTTAACAACTTAATTGTGATCGTGTATAATTTGCCTGTATTTATCCACATAATTAATTTAATGTTTTCCTTTAGTATTTAACGACGAGATTCTCGAGCAGAGCACGGTGTCGACACTGCGCTTCTGTGCTTTGGTAAATGTTGACATTGATGTAAAATATAGTAAATAATGATGAATAAATTCAGTTTGACGCCCCAGAACACCGTGGTGATTTACCTTTATGTTTGAGCCACTCTAAATGTATGTTGTTTTGACTTTATTTACTTCTAATGCAGTCCTATTTATGATTTCACAAAGTGCTTTTGATATAAACACTTGGTATTCTTAATTTTTTCTTTTTATTATATTATTGACGTATTTGTCTTTATTGTTTTGTGTTTTCCTCAGAGAGTGGAACAACTGTGTGTGTGTGTGTGTGCGTGAGGACGTGCATTTCTTCATATCATTCCATCATATCATGAGTGTGTCGATGCATGAATTTAGACTCATTCTGAATACAATGTTGGTGTTGGAAATGTCGTAGTTAAAGAGTAAAGAGTATTTTTAAAATGCTGAAAATGACATGACTGGAAAAGATGTTCTATATGTTTACAAAGACCAAACTTTTTTTTCTCAAAGATTAAATAAAACTTCACTGGCAAATGCTCACAAGAGTCTCTGTATCCCTTTTTTTTTTAATGTTTTCACTCAAGTTTGATGAAGTACAATCACGTGACTTCAGACTATGTCACATGGTTTATAGTCATTTTAATTATCTGAAAGGATTTTTGAGCAATCATCTAAAAAAATGAAGTTTTATCTAGATGAAGAGCTGCTGACCTGAACACTGTGTGAGGATCATTTCAAATCTACCAGCACGTACTCTGTGGAGGAGGCGGAGCCAGAGGTACCACAGGAACACGGATGAGATGACCTGCTTGAGCTTAAGTTTCACTCAGTCAGATTAGAAAAATACAGTTTTTTGTATTTTTAATGCAACGCAAGATCAGTGGTTCTCCAACCTTTTATACCAAGTACAACCTGAGCACATATTGAGCTCTCAATGTCACACTATTATCAACATGTAACAATACAGTGGTGTAAATAGTCTTTTCACAGGAGGCAGATATTTATTCCTAATAGGATCATCTCATCATCCTCCTCTTCCTCACATATACTTCACACACTGGTGTAGTGAAATTAGATTTGCTAGATGTAGCGAGAGATAAGGTGACTAATTATTATTATTTAAATTAGCATTTGTTTTGCACTCCTCGGCTCCACTCCGATCACGTAGCCTGGTGCAAACAGTCGAACGGTATTTCTGATTTCCCTCTTCAATCGATTTTAAGAACCCATTTTTGAATTGCGTGCTTTGTCGTCCAGAACTTTTATTCACAACTTCTGTGAGACAGAGCAGAATGAGGTCAAAGTTTTGTTTTCCGCATTTCTTTTTACATAAATGTCTCATGGGCGAACAAAATAGCTGCAGAGTAATTAGTCAGCTCTTCAGTATTCACTACTTTGTGACACGGCAACACATTTATAACACTGACCACAGGGTAAACATTGAATTATTCTCTCACACCTGTAACCACACACACATGCACACACACACACACACACACCACTGTGTTGTGTTGCTCTGTTAAACAGCTCCACTGTGATTCCCTAATTTGCTGTGAGGCAGTTTGGAAAGAGTGAGTGTGTTTGGTAACTGCGAGGATTCAAAACAAACAAACTTTGACTTGAAGGTCTGGAACAGTTTGTGTTTTTGCCTCTCTTTTACCCTGTCGCACTTCTTCCCTTTCTCTCGTTCATCCCTGTCAGTTCTGAACAACACAGTGGCAGCTGTTATTCCTACGGCAACCCCGCAGTAACCACAACAGTAGGACACGTCTCCGTCCTCCACTGGAGAAGAACGAGACGGAGACGTGCATAAACACAGACGTCCTGAGGGAGATAGTGGAGTGGAGGATGAGAAAAACGCACGCAGATAGACACAGAGAAGGAGGACAGACAGTAAAAGATGGAGGGGGGGGATCAAGACACGATAAAGGACGACAAAGACGACGCAGACTCATCCGATGGGATGAGGAAAAAGACAGGAATTGACACGCTTCACTGATCACCTCACCTCTCCTGAGTCCACATTTGCCTTCATGAATAAACTGAGTTTGACACTTTTATTTGGCTAATTGGTGAACTTATTATTCAGCAGACAATGTTTTGGACGCATTCATTTGAAATTACTACAACATTTCTGATGCTTTAACTTATACTGTGTCATTTTTCCCCCTGAACTTTTTTAGTGCATTACTATTATATTTTTCCACTATAATATTTTCATGATACTATAATAGTTTTAGGGCCCGAGCGCTCACACAGTGGTGCAAGGACCCATTTGGAAAACTACACGTTTCGTAAATGAACAAACTCCTCTGAGCACGATAATCGTACAAACATAAAAATACACATCAAAACTTACACTGTTGTGGATATAAGATTGTCCAAAATCACCCAAAAACATCATAGTATAGTATGTCATCCAAAATGACACCAAAACATCATAGTATATTACAGTGGTTCAAAAACCTTTCACAGTCTTGCACCCCTTCAGACATTTGACCTCCAAACATGTACCCCCAATTCCTGCACACTTAAAAAAAATTGTGTCTCTCTGTTTATCTTCGCGGACCCCCTACATCACTTTGTGTACCCCTGGGGGTACAATTACTAGTTTGGGAATCAATGGTATGTCCTCCAACACCACCCATAAATGTCATAGTATAGTATGTCGTCCAAAATGAGACAAAAAGTCATAGTATAGTATGTCGTCCAAAATGTGACAAAAAAGTCATAGTATAGTATGTCGTCCAAAATCAGTCAAAAATGTCATAGTATAGTATGTCGTCCAAAATGTGTCAAAAAAGTCATAGTATAGCATGTCGTCCAAAATGAGACAAAAAGTCATAGTATAGTATGTCGTCCAAAAAACACTGGACGACATACTATACTATGACTTTTTTGAGTGTTTTTTGGACGACATGCTATACTATGACTTTTTTGACACATTTTGGACGACATACTATACTATGACATTTTTGACTGATTTTGGACGACATACTATACTATGACGTTTTTGTCTCATTTTGGACGACATGCTATACTATGACTTTTTTGACACATTTTGGACGACATACTATACTATGACATTTTTGATTGATTTTGGACGACATACTATACTATGACGTTTTTGAGTGATTTTGGACAACATGCTATACTATGAATTTTTTGTCTCATTTTGGACGACATACTATACTATGACTTTTTTGAGTGTTTTTTGGACGACATACTATACTATGACATTTTTGAGTGATTTTGGACGACATACTATACTATGACTTTTTTGAGTGTTTTTGGACGACATGCTATGCTATGACTTTTTTGAGTGTTTTTTGGACGACATGCTATACTATGACTTTTTTGACTGATTTTGGACGACATACTATACTATGACTTTTTTGAGTGTTTTTTGGACGACATGCTATACTATGACATTTTTGAGTGATTTTGGACGACATGCTATGCTATGACTTTTTTGAGTGTTTTTTGGACGACATGCTATACTATGACTTTTTTGACTGATTTTGGACGACATACTATACTATGACTTTTTTGAGTGTTTTTTGGACGACATGCTATACTATGACTTTTTTGACACATTTTGGACGACATACTATATACTATGACGTTTTTGAGTGATTTTGGACGACATGCTATACTATGACTTTTTTGACTGATTTTGGACGACATACGATACTATGACTTTTTTGAGTGTTTTTTGGACGACATGCTATACTATGACTTTTTTGACACATTTTGGACAACATACTATACTATGACATTTTTGAGTGATTTTGGACGACATACTATACTATGACTTTTTTGAGTGATTTTGGACGACATGCTATACTATGACTTTTTTGAGTGTTTTTTGGACGACATGCTATACTATGACTTTTTTGACTGATTTTGGACGACACACTATACTATGACTTTTTTGAGTTATTTTGGACGACATACTATACTATGACTTTTTTGAGTGTTTTTTGGACGACATACTATACTATGACTTTTTTGTCTCATTTTGGACGACATACTATACTATGACTTTTTTGAGTGTTTTTTGGACGACATGCTATACTATGACTTTTTTGACACATTTTGGACGACATACTATACTATGACGTTTTTGAGTGATTTTGGACGACATGCTATACTATGACTTTTTTGACTGATTTTGGACGACATACGATACTATGACTTTTTTGAGTGTTTTTTGGACAACATTCTATACTATGACTTTTTTGAGTGTTTTTTGGACGACATGCTATACTATGACTTTTTTGAGTGTCTTTTGGACGACATGCTATACTATGACTTTTTTGACACATTTTGGACGACATACTATACTATGACATTTTTGAGTGTTTTTTGGACGACATACTATACTATGACTTTTTTGACTGATTTTGGACGACATACTATACTATGACATTTTTTAGTGTTTTTTGGACGACATGCTATACTATGACTTTTTTGAGTGTTTTTTGGACGACATGCTATACTATGACTTTTTTGAGTGTTTTTTGGACGACATGCTATACTATGACTTTTTTGACACATTTTGGACGACATACTATACTATAACTTTTTTGAGTGATTTTGGACGACATACTATACTATGACATTTTTGTCTCATTTTGGACGACATGCTATACTATGACTTTTTTGACTGATTTTGGACGACATACTATACTATGACTTTTTTGAGTTTTTTTTGGACAACATACTATACTATGACATTTTTGAGTGATTTTGGACGACATACTATACTATGACATTTTTGAGTGATTTTGGACGACATGCTATACTATGACTTTTTTGAGTGTTTTTTGGACGACATGCTATACTATGACTTTTTTGACTGATTTTGGACGACACACTATACTATGACTTTTTTTAGTTATTTTGGACGACATACTATACTATGACATTTTTGACTGATTTTGGACGACATACTATACTATGACTTTTTTGAGTGTTTTTTGGACGACATACTATACCATGACTTTTTTGACACATTTTGGACGACATACTATACTATGACATTTTTGACTGATTTTGGACGACATACTATACTATGACTTTTTTGACTGATTTTGGGCGATATGCTATACTATGACTTTTTTGACTGATTTTGGACGACATACTATACTATGACTTTTTTGACTGATTTTGGACGACATACTATACTATGACTTTTTTGAGTGTTTTTTGGACGACATGCTATACTATGACTTTTTTGACACATTTTGGACGACATACTATACTATGACTTTTTTGAGTGATTTTGGACGACATACTATACTATGACATTTTTGTCTAATTTTGGACGACATGCTATACTATGACTTTTTTGACTGATTTTGGACGACATACTATACTATGACTTTTTTGAGTTTTTTTTGGACAACATACTATACTATGACATTTTTGAGTGATTTTGGACGACATACTATACTATGACATTTTTGAGTGATTTTGGACGACATGCTATACTATGACTTTTTTGAGTGTTTTTTGGACGACATGTTATACTATGACTTTTTTGAGTGTTTTTTGGACGACATGCTATACTATGACTTTTTTGACTGATTTTGGACGACACACTATACTATAACTTTTTTGAGTGATTTTGGACGACATACTATACTATGACATTTTTGTCTCATTTTGGACGACATGCTATACTATGACTTTTTTGACTGATTTTGGACGACATACTATACTATGACATTTTTTAGTGTTTTTTGGACGACATGCTATACTATGACTTTTTTGAGTGTTTTTGGACGACATGCTATACTATGACTTTTTTGACTGATTTTGGACGACATACTATACTATGACTTTTTTGACTGATTTTGGACGACATACTATACTATGACTTTTTTGAGTGTTTTTTGGACGACATGCTATACTATGACTTTTTTGACACATTTTGGACGACATACTATACTATGACTTTTTTGAGTGATTTTGGACGACATACTATACTATGACATTTTTGTCTAATTTTGGACGACATGCTATACTATGACTTTTTTGACTGATTTTGGACGACATACTATACTATGACTTTTTTGAGTTTTTTTTGGACAACATACTATACTATGACATTTTTGAGTGATTTTGGACGACATACTATACTATGACATTTTTGAGTGATTTTGGACGACATGCTATACTATGACTTTTTTGAGTGTTTTTTGGACGACATGTTATACTATGACTTTTTTGAGTGTTTTTTGGACGACATGCTATACTATGACCTTTTTTGACTGATTTTGGACGACACACTATACTATAACTTTTTTGAGTGATTTTGGACGACATACTATACTATGACATTTTTGTCTCATTTTGGACGACATGCTATACTATGACTTTTTTGACTGATTTTGGACGACATACTATACTATGACATTTTTTAGTGTTTTTTGGACGACATGCTATACTATGACTTTTTTGAGTGTTTTTTGGACGACATGCTATACTATGACTTTTTTGAGTGTTTTTTGGACGACATGCTATACTATGACTTTTTTGACACATTTTGGACGACATACTATACTATGACATTTTTGACTGATTTTTGACGACATACTATACTATGACTTTTTTGACTGATTTTGGACGACATGCTATACTATCACTTTTTTGACTGATTTTGGACGACATACTATACTATGACATTTTTGACTGATTTTGGACGACATACTATACTATGACTTTTTTGAGTGTTTTTTGGACGACATGCTATACTATGACTTTTTTGACACATTTTGGACGACATACTATACTATGACTTTTTTGAGTGATTTTGGACGACATACTATACTATGACATTTTTGTCTCATTTTGGACGACATGCTATACTATGACTTTTTTGACACATTTTGGACGACATACTATACTATGACTTTTTTGAGTGATTTTGGACGACATACTATACTATGACATTTTTGTCTCATTTTGGACGACATGCTATACTATGACTTTTTTGACTGATTTTGGACGACATACTATACTATGACTTTTTTGAGTTTTTTTTGGACAACATACTATACTATGACATTTTTGAGTGATTTTGGACGACATACTATACTATGACTTTTTTGACTGATTTTGGACGACATACTATACTATGACTTTTTTGAGTGTTTTTTGGACGACATGCTATACTATGACTTTTTTGACTGATTTTGGACGACACACTATACTATAACTTTTTTGAGTGATTTTGGACGACATACTATACTATGACATTTTTGTCTCATTTTGGAGGACATGCTATACTATGACTTTTTTGACTGATTTTGGACGACATACTATACTATGACTTTTTTGAGTGATTTTGGACGACATACTATACTATGACATTTTTGTGTGTTTTTTGGACGACATACTATACTATGACTTTTTTGACTGATTTTGGACGACATACTATACTATGACTTTTTTTAGTGTTTTTTGGACGACATGCTATACTATCACTTTTTTGACACATTTTGGACGACATACTATACTATAACTTTTTTGAGTGATTTTGGACGACATACTATACTATGACATTTTTGTCTCATTTTGGACGACATGCTATACTATGACTTTTTTGACTGATTTTGGACGACATACTATACTATGACATTTTTTAGTGTTTTTTGGACGACATGCTATACTATGACTTTTTTGAGTGTTTTTGGACGACATGCTATACTATGACTTTTTTGACTGATTTTGGACGACATACTATACTATGACTTTTTTGACTGATTTTGGACGACATACTATACTATGACTTTTTTGAGTGTTTTTTGGACGACATGCTATACTATGACTTTTTTGACACATTTTGGACGACATACTATACTATGACTTTTTTGAGTGATTTTGGACGACATACTATACTATGACATTTTTGTCTAATTTTGGACGACATGCTATACTATGACTTTTTTGACTGATTTTGGACGACATACTATACTATGACTTTTTTGAGTTTTTTTTGGACAACATACTATACTATGACATTTTTGAGTGATTTTGGACGACATACTATACTATGACATTTTTGAGTGATTTTGGACGACATGCTATACTATGACTTTTTTGAGTGTTTTTTGGACGACATGTTATACTATGACTTTTTTGAGTGTTTTTTGGACGACATGCTATACTATGACCTTTTTTGACTGATTTTGGACGACACACTATACTATAACTTTTTTGAGTGATTTTGGACGACATACTATACTATGACATTTTTGTCTCATTTTGGACGACATGCTATACTATGACTTTTTTGACTGATTTTGGACGACATACTATACTATGACATTTTTTAGTGTTTTTTGGACGACATGCTATACTATGACTTTTTTGAGTGTTTTTTGGACGACATGCTATACTATGACTTTTTTGAGTGTTTTTTGGACGACATGCTATACTATGACTTTTTTGACACATTTTGGACGACATACTATACTATGACATTTTTGACTGATTTTTGACGACATACTATACTATGACTTTTTTGACTGATTTTGGACGACATGCTATACTATCACTTTTTTGACTGATTTTGGACGACATACTATACTATGACATTTTTGACTGATTTTGGACGACATACTATACTATGACTTTTTTGAGTGTTTTTTGGACGACATGCTATACTATGACTTTTTTGACACATTTTGGACGACATACTATACTATGACTTTTTTGAGTGATTTTGGACGACATACTATACTATGACATTTTTGTCTCATTTTGGACGACATGCTATACTATGACTTTTTTGACACATTTTGGACGACATACTATACTATGACTTTTTTGAGTGATTTTGGACGACATACTATACTATGACATTTTTGTCTCATTTTGGACGACATGCTATACTATGACTTTTTTGACTGATTTTGGACGACATACTATACTATGACTTTTTTGAGTTTTTTTTGGACAACATACTATACTATGACATTTTTGAGTGATTTTGGACGACATACTATACTATGACTTTTTTGACTGATTTTGGACGACATACTATACTATGACTTTTTTGAGTGTTTTTTGGACGACATGCTATACTATGACTTTTTTGACTGATTTTGGACGACACACTATACTATAACTTTTTTGAGTGATTTTGGACGACATACTATACTATGACATTTTTGTCTCATTTTGGACGACATGCTATACTATGACTTTTTTGACTGATTTTGGACGACATACTATACTATGACTTTTTTGAGTGATTTTGGACGACATACTATACTATGACATTTTTGTGTGTTTTTTGGACGACATACTATACTATGACTTTTTTGACTGATTTTGGACGACATACTATACTATGACTTTTTTTAGTGTTTTTTGGACGACATGCTATACTATCACTTTTTTGACACATTTTGGACGACATACTATACTATAACTTTTTTGAGTGATTTTGGACGACATACTATACTATGACATTTTTGTCTCATTTTGGACGACATGCTATACTATGACTTTTTTGACTGATTTTGGACGACATACTATACTATGACTTTTTTGAGTTTTTTTTGGACAACATACTATACTATGACATTTTTGAGTGATTTTGGACGACATACTATACTATGACATTTTTGAGTGATTTTGGACGACATGCTATACTATGACTTTTTTGAGTGTTTTTTGGACGACATGCTATACTATGACTTTTTTGACTGATTTTGGACGACACACTATACTATGACTTTTTTTAGTTATTTTGGACGACATACTATACTATGACATTTTTGACTGATTTTGGACGACATACTATACTATGACTTTTTTGAGTGTTTTTTGGACGACATACTATACCATGACTTTTTTGACACATTTTGGACGACATACTATACTATGACATTTTTGACTGATTTTGGACGACATACTATACTATGACTTTTTTGACTGATTTTGGACGACATGCTATACTATGACTTTTTTGACTGATTTTGGACGACATACTATACTATGACTTTTTTGACTGATTTTGGACGACATACTATACTATGACTTTTTTGAGTGTTTTTTGGACGACATGCTATACTATGACTTTTTTGACACATTTTGGACGACATACTATACTATGACTTTTTTGAGTGATTTTGGACGACATACTATACTATGACATTTTTGTCTAATTTTGGACGACATGCTATACTATGACTTTTTTGACTGATTTTGGACGACATACTATACTATGACTTTTTTGAGTTTTTTTTGGACAACATACTATACTATGACATTTTTGAGTGAATTTGGACGACATACTTTACTATGACATTTTTGAGTGATTTTGGACGACATGCTATACTATGACTTTTTTGAGTGTTTTTTGGACGACATGTTATACTATGACTTTTTTGAGTGTTTTTTGGACGACATGCTATACTATGACTTTTTTGACTGATTTTGGACGACACACTATACTATAACTTTTTTGAGTGATTTTGGACGACATACTATACTATGACATTTTTGTCTCATTTTGGACGACATGCTATACTATGACTTTTTTGACTGATTTTGGACGACATACTATACTATGACTTTTTTGAGTGATTTTGGACGACATACTATACTATGACATTTTTGTGTGTTTTTTGGACGACATACTATACTATGACTTTTTTGACTGATTTTGGACGACATACTATACAATGACTTTTTTTAGTGTTTTTTGGACGACATGCTATACTATGACTTTTTTGACACATTTTGGACGACATACTATACTATAACATTTTTGACTGATTTTGGACGACATGCTATACTATCACTTTTTTGACTGATTTTGGACGACATACTATACTATGACTTTTTTGAGTTTTTTTTGGACAACATACTATACTATGACATTTTTGAGTGATTTTGGACGACATACTATACTATGACATTTTTGAGTGATTTTGGACGACATGCTATACTATGACTTTTTGAGTGTTTTTTGGACGACATGCTATACTATGACTTTTTTGACTGATTTTGGACGACACACTATACTATGACTTTTTTTAGTTATTTTGGACGACATACTATACTATGACATTTTTGACTGATTTTGGACGACATACTATACTATGACTTTTTTGAGTGTTTTTTGGACGACATACTATACCATGACTTTTTTGACACATTTTGGACGACATACTATACTATGACATTTTTGACTGATTTTGGACGACATACTATACTATGACTTTTTTGACTGATTTTGGACGACATGCTATACTATGACTTTTTTGACTGATTTTGGACGACATACTATACTATGACTTTTTTGACTGATTTTGGACGACATACTATACTATGACTTTTTTGAGTGTTTTTTGGACGACATGCTATACTATGACTTTTTTGACACATTTTGGACGACATACTATACTATGACTTTTTTGAGTGATTTTGGACGACATACTATACTATGACATTTTTGTCTAATTTTGGACGACATGCTATACTATGACTTTTTTGACTGATTTTGGACGACATACTATACTATGACTTTTTTGAGTTTTTTTTGGACAACATACTATACTATGACATTTTTGAGTGATTTTGGACGACATACTATACTATGACATTTTTGAGTGATTTTGGACGACATGCTATACTATGACTTTTTTGAGTGTTTTTTGGACGACATGTTATACTATGACTTTTTTGAGTGTTTTTTGGACGACATGCTATATACTATGACTTTTTTGACACATTTTGGACGACATACTATACTATGACTTTTTTGAGTGATTTTGGACGACATACTATACTATGACATTTTTGTCTCATTTTGGACGACATGCTATACTATGACTTTTTTGACTGATTTTGGACGACATACTATACTATGACTTTTTTGAGTGTTTTTTGGACGACATACTATACTATGACTTTTTTGAGTGTTTTTTGGACGACATGCTATACTATGACTTTTTTGAGTGTTTTTTGGAGGACATGTTATACTATGACTTTTTTGACATATTTTGGACGACATACTATACTATGACTTTTTTGTCTCATTTTGGACGACATGCTATACTATGACATTTTTGACTGATTTTGGACGACATACTATACTATGACTTTTTTGAGTGTTTTTTGGACGACATGCTATACTATGACATTTTTGACTGATTTTGGACGACATACTATACTATGACTTTTTTGACTGATTTTGGACGACATACTATACTATGACATTTTTGACTGATTTTGGACGACATACTATATACTATGACTTTTTTGAGTGTTTTTTGGACGGCATACTATACTATGACATTTTAGTCTCATTTTGGACGACATGCTATACTATGACTTTTTTGACACATTTTGGACGAGATACTATACTATGACATTTTTGACTGATTTTGGACGACATACTATACTATGACTTTTTTGAGTGATTTTGGACGACATACTATACTATGACTTTTTTGAGTGTTTTTTGGACGACATACTATACTATGACATTTTTAAGTGATTTTGGACGACATACTATACTATGACTTTTTTGACTGATTTTGGACGAGATACTATACTATGACTTTTTTGACTGATTTTGGACGACATACTATACTATGACTTTTTTGACTGATTTTGGACGACATACTATACTATGACTTTTTGAGTGTTTTTTGGACGACATGCTATACTATGACTTTTTTGACTGATTTTGGACGACATACTATACTTTGACATTTTTGACTGATTTTGGACGACATACTATACTATGACTTTTTTGAGTGTTTTTTGGACGACATACTATACTATGACATTTTTGTCTCATTTTGGACGACATGCTATACTATGACTTTTTTGACACATTTTGGACGAGATACTATACTATGACATTTTTGACTGATTTTGGACAACATACTATACTATGACTTTTTTGTCTCATTTTGGACGACATGCTATACTATGACATTTTTGACTGATTTTGGACGACATACTATACTATGACTTTTTTGAGTGTTTTTTGGACGACATGCTATACTATGACATTTTTGACTGATTTTGGACGACATACTATACTATGACTTTTTTGACTGATTTTGGACGACATACTATACTATGACATTTTTGACTGATTTTGGACAACATACTATACTATGACTTTTTTGAGTGTTTTTTGGACGGCATACTATACTATGACATTTTTGTCTCATTTTGGACGACATGCTATACTATGACTTTTTTGACACATTTTGGACGAGATACTATACTATGACATTTTTGACTGATTTTGGACGACATACTATACTATGACTTTTTTGAGTGATTTTGGACGACATACTATACTATGACTTTTTTGAGTGTTTTTTGGACGACATACTATACTATGACTTTTTTGACTGATTTTGGACGACATACTATACTATGACTTTTTTGAGTGTTTTTTGGACGACATGCTATACTATGACTTTTTTGAGTGTTTTTTGGACGACATGCTATACTATGACTTTTTTGAGTGTTTTTTGGACGACATGCTATACTATGACTTTTTTGACACATTTTGGACGACATACTATACTATGACTTTTTTGAGTGTTTTTTGGACGACATGCTATACTATGACTTTTTTGACAGATTTTGGACGACATACTATACTATGACTTTTTTGAGTGTTTTTTGGACGACATACTATACTATGACATTTTTGTCTCATTTTGGACGACATGCTATACTATGACTTTTTTGACACATTTTGGACGAGATACTATACTATGACATTTTTGACTGATTTTGGACAACATACTATACTATGACTTTTTTGTCTCATTTTGGACGACATGCTATACTATGACATTTTTGACTGATTTTGGACGACATACTATACTATGACTTTTTTGAGTGTTTTTTGGACGACATGCTATACTATGACATTTTTGACTGATTTTGGACGACATACTATACTATGACTTTTTTGACTGATTTTGGACGATATACTATACTATGACATTTTTGACTGATTTTGGACGACATACTATACTATGACTTTTTTGAGTGTTTTTTGGACGGCATACTATACTATGACATTTTTGTCTCATTTTGGACGACATGCTATACTATGACTTTTTTGACACATTTTGGACGAGATACTATACTATGACATTTTTGACTGATTTTGGACGACATACTATACTATGACTTTTTTGAGTGATTTTGGACGACATACTATACTATGACTTTTTTGAGTGTTTTTTGGACGACATACTATACTATGACTTTTTTGACTGATTTTGGACGACATACTATACTATGACTTTTTTGAGTGTTTTTTGGACGACATGCTATACTATGACTTTTTTGAGTGTTTTTTGGACGACATGCTATACTATGACTTTTTTGACACATTTTGGACGACATACTATACTATGACATTTTTGACTGATTTTGGACGACATACTATACTATCATAGTATAGTAAGTCGTCCAAAATCACTCAAAAATGTCATAGTATAGTATGTCGTCCAAAATCACAAAAAAAGTCATAGTATAGTATTTCATCCAAAATGAGACAAAAAAAGGCATAGTATAGTATGTTGTCCAAAATGTGTCAAAAAAGTCATAGTATAGCATGTCGTCCAAAATGAGACAAAAAAGTCATAGTATAGTATGTCGTCCAAAATATCTCAAAAAAGTCATAGTATAGTATGTTGTCCAAAATGAGACAAAAAAGTCATAGTATAGTATGTCGTCCAAAATATCTCAAAAAAGTCATAGTATAGTATGTCGTCCAAAATCAGTGAAAAATGTCATAGTATAGCATGTCGTCCAAAATGAGACAAAAAAGTCATAGTATAGCATGTTGTCCAAAATCACTCAAAAACGTCATAGTATAGTATGTCGTCCAAAATCAGTCAAAAATGTCATAGCATAGTATGTCGTCCAAAATGCGTCAAAAAAGTCATAGTATAGTATGTCGTCCAAAAAACACTCAAAAATGTCATAGTATAGTATGTCGTCCAAAATCAGTCAAAAATGTCATAGTATAGTATGTCGTCCAAAATGTGTCAAAAAAGTCATAGTATAGCATGTCGTCCAAAAAACACTCAAAAAAGTCATAGTATAGCATGTCGTCCAAAAAACACTCAAAAAAGTCATAGTATAGCATGTCGTCCAAAAACACTCAAAAATGTCATAGTATAGTATGTCGTCCAAAATCAGTCAAAAATGTCATAATATAGTATGTCGTCCAAAAACACTCAAAAATGTCATAGTATAGTATGTCGTCCAAAATCAGTCAAAAATGTCATAGTATAGTATGTCGTCCAAAAAACACTCAAAAAAGTCATAGTATAGTATGTCGTCCAAAATCAGTCAAAAAAGTCATAGTATAGTATGTCGTCCAAAATTACTCAAAAAAGTCATAGTATAGTATGTCGTCCAAAATCTGTCAAAAAAGTCATAGTATAGCATGTCGTCCAAAAAACACTCAAAAAAGTCATAGTATAGTATGTCGTCCAAAATCTGTCAAAAAAGTCATAGTATAGCATGTCGTCCAAAAAACACTCAAAAAAGTCATAGTATAGCATGTCGTCCAAAAAACACTCAAAAAAGTCATAGTATAGCATGTCGTCCAAAAAACACTCAAAAATGTCATAGTATAGTACGTCGTCCAAAATCAGTCAAAAAAGTCATAGTATAGTATGTCGTCCAAAATTACTCAAAAAAGTCATAGTATAGTACGTCGTCCAAAATATGTCAAAAAAGTCATAGTATAGCATGTTGTCCAAAAAACACTCAAAAAAGTCATAGTATAGTATGTCGTCCAAAATCAGTCAAAAATGTCATAGTATAGTATGTCGTCCAAAATGTGTCAAAAAAGTCATAGTATAGCATGTCGTCCAAAATCACTCAAAAACGTCATAGTATAGTATGTCGTCCAAAATCAGTCAAAAATGTCATAGTATAGCATGTCGTCCAAAATCAGTCAAACATGTCATAGTATAGTGTGTCGTCCAAAATCAGTCAAAAAAGTCATAGTATAGTATGTCGTCCAAAATCACTCAAAAACATCATAGTATAGTATGTCGTCCAAAATGTGTCAAAAAAGTCATAGTATAGCATGTCGTCCAAAAAACACTCAAAAAAGTCATAGTATAGTATGTCGTCCAAAATCTGTCAAAAATGTCATAGTATAGTATGTCGTCCAAAATTACTCAAAAAAGTCATAGTATAGTATGTCGTCCAAAATCTGTCAAAAAAGTCATAGTATAGCATGTCGTCCAAAAAACACTCAAAAAAGTCATAGTATAGTATGTCGTCCAAAATGTGTCAAAAAAGTCATAGTATAGTATGTCGTCCAAAAAACACTCAAAAAAGTCATAGTATAGTATGTCGTCCAAAATCAGTCAAAAAAGTCATAGTATAGTATGTCGTCCAAAATTACTCAAAAAAGTCATAGTATAGTATGTCGTCCAAAATCTGTCAAAAAAGTCATAGTATAGCATGTCGTCCAAAAAACACTCAAAAAAGTCATAGTATAGTATGTCGTCCAAAATCTGTCAAAAAAGTCATAGTATAGCATGTCGTCCAAAAAACACTCAAAAAAGTCATAGTATAGCATGTCGTCCAAAAAACACTCAAAAAAGTCATAGTATAGCATGTCGTCCAAAAAACACTCAAAAATGTCATAGTATAGTACGTCGTCCAAAATCAGTCAAAAAAGTCATAGTATAGTATGTCGTCCAAAATTACTCAAAAAAGTCATAGTATAGTATGTCGTCCAAAATCTGTCAAAAAAGTCATAGTATAGCATGTTGTCCAAAAAACACTCAAAAAAGTCATAGTATAGTATGTCGTCCAAAATCAGTCAAAAATGTCATAGTATAGTATGTCGTCCAAAATGTGTCAAAAAAGTCATAGTATAGCATGTCGTCCAAAATCACTCAAAAACGTCATAGTATAGTATGTCGTCCAAAATCAGTCAAAAATGTCATAGTATAGCATGTCGTCCAAAATCAGTCAAACATGTCATAGTATAGTGTGTCGTCCAAAATCAGTCAAAAAAGTCATAGTATAGTATGTCGTCCAAAATCACTCAAAAACATCATAGTATAGTATGTCGTCCAAAATGTGTCAAAAAAGTCATAGTATAGCATGTCGTCCAAAAAACACTCAAAAAAGTCATAGTATAGTATGTCGTCCAAAATCTGTCAAAAATGTCATAGTATAGTATGTCGTCCAAAATTACTCAAAAAAGTCATAGTATAGTATGTCGTCCAAAATCTGTCAAAAAAGTCATAGTATAGCATGTCGTCCAAAAAACACTCAAAAAAGTCATAGTATAGTATGTCGTCCAAAATGTGTCAAAAAAGTCATAGTATAGCATGTCGTCCAAAAAACACTCAAAAAAGTCATAGTATAGCATGTCGTCTAAAAAACACTCAAAAAAGTCATAGTATAGCATGTCGTCCAAAAAACACTCAAAAATGTCATAGTATAGTATGTCGTCCAAAAAACACTCAAAAAAGTCATAGTATAGTATGTCGTCCAAAATCTGTCAAAAATGTCATAGTATAGTATGTCGTCCAAAAAACACTCAAAAAAGTCATAGTATAGTATGTCGTCCAAAATCTGTCAAAAATGTCATAGTATAGTATGTCGTCCAAAGTTACTCAAAAAAGTCATAGTATAGTATGTCGTCCAAAATCTGTCAAAAAAGTCATAGTATAGCATGTCGTCCAAAAAACACTCAAAAAAGTCATAGTATAGTATGTCGTCCAAAATGTGTCAAAAAAGTCATAGTATAGCATGTCGTCCAAAAAACACTCAAAAAAGTCATAGTATAGCATGTCGTCCAAAAAACACTCAAAAAAGTCATAGTATAGCATGTCGTCCAAAAAACACTCAAAAATGTCATAGTATAGTATGTCGTCCAAAATTACTCAAAAAAGTCATAGTATAGTATGTCGTCCAAAATCTGTCAAAAAAGTCATAGTATAGCATGTCGTCCAAAAAACACTCAAAAAAGTCATAGTATAGTATGTCGTCCAAAATGTGTCAAAAAAGTCATAGTATAGCATGTCGTCCAAAAAACACTCAAAAAAGTCATAGTATAGCATGTCGTCCAAAAAACACTCAAAAAAGTCATAGTATAGCATGTCGTCCAAAAAACACTCAAAAATGTCATAGTATAGTATGTCGTCCAAAATCAGTCAAAAAAGTCATAATATAGTATGTCGTCCAAAAAAAACTCAAAAATGTCAAAGTATAGTATGTCGTCCAAAATCAGTCAAAAATGTCATAGTATAGTATGTCGTCCAAAAAACACTCAAAAAAGTCATAGTATAGTATGTCGTCCAAAATCAGTCAAAAAAGTCATAGTATAGTATGTCGTCCAAAATTACTCAAAAAAGTCATAGTATAGTATGTCGTCCAAAATCTGTCAAAAAAGTCATAGTATAGCATGTCGTCCAAAAAACACTCAATAAAGTCATAGTATAGTATGTCGTCCAAAATCAGTCAAAAATGTCATAGTATAGTATGTCGTCCAAAATCAGTCAAAAAAGTCATAGTATAGCATGTCGTCCAAAATCACTCAAAAACGTCATAGTATAGTATGTCGTCCAAAATCAGTCAAAAATGTCATAGTATAGCATGTCGTCCAAAATCAGTCAAACATGTCATAGTATAGTATGTCGTCCAAAATGTGTCAAAAAAGTCATAGTATAGCATGTCGTCCAAAAAACACTCAAAAAAGTCATAGTATGTCGTCCAAAATGTGTCAAAAAAGTCATAGTATAGCATGTCGTCCAAAACGCACTCAAAAAAGTCATTGTATAGTATGTCGTCCAAAATCAGTCAAAAAAGTCATAGTATAGCATGTCGTCCAAAATCAGTCAAAAATGTCATAGTATAGTATGTCGTCCAAAATAACTCAAAAAAGTCATAGTATAGTGTGTCGTCCAAAATCAGTCAAAAAAGTCATAGTATAGTATGTCGTCCAAAATAACTCAAAAACATCATAGTATAGTATGTCGTCCAAAATGTGTCAAAAAAGTCATAGTATAGCATGTCGTCCAAAAAACACTCAAAAAAGTCATAGTATAGTATGTCGTCCAAAATCTGTCAAAAATGTCAAAGTATAGCATGTCGTCCAAAATCAGTCAAAAATGTCATAGTATAGTATGTCGTCCAAAATGTGTCAAAAAAGTCATAGTATAGCATGTCGTCCAAAATGAGACAAAAATGTCATAGTATAGTATGTCGTCCAAAATCAGTCAAAAAAGTCATAGTATAGTATGTCGTCCAAAAAACACTCAAAAAAGTCATAGTATAGTATGTCGTCCAAAATCAGTCAAAAAAGTCATAGTATAGTATGTCGTCCAAAATCAGTCAAAAAAGTCATAGATAGCATGTCGTCCAAAATGAGACAAAAATGTCATAGTATAGTATGTCGTCCAAAAAACACTCAAAAAAGTCATAGTATAGTATGTCGTCCAAAATCAGTCAAAAAAGTCATAGTATAGTATGTCGTCCAAAATCAGTCAAAAAAGTCATAGATAGCATGTCGTCCAAAATGAGACAAAAATGTCATAGTATAGTATGTCGTCCAAAATCAGTCAAAAAAGTCATAGTATAGTATGTCGTCCAAAATCAGTCAAAAATGTCATAGTATAGTATGTCGTCCAAAAAACACTCAAAAATGTCATAGTATAGCATGTCGTCCAAAAAACACTCAAAAAAGTCATAGTATAGCATGTCGTCCAAAAAACACTCAAAAAAGTCATAGTATGTCGTCCAAAATGTGTCAAAAAAGTCATAGTATAGCATGTCGTCCAAAACGCACTCAAAAAAGTCATTGTATAGTATGTCGTCCAAAATCAGTCAAAAAAGTCATAGTATAGTATGTCGTCCAAAATCAGTCAAAAAAGTCATAGTATAGTATGTCGTCCAAAAGATAGATAGAGATAGATAGATAGATACTTTATTCATCTCACAGAGAAATTCACAGTTCAGCAGCTCCAGAATATGTTACACGATAGAAACATAAGAGGCATGCAGGTCTATGTACAGTCTAAATATAAACTGAAACATATGTATAAAAAGGAAAAAAAGAAAAAATATATAAAAAATATAAAGGCGTTGTAGAATGAGATGTACATGTGTGCTTGCATGTATGTGTCATGTATGATGCAGTGTATGTGTCATGTATGATGCAGCGTATGTGTCATGTATGATGCAGTGTATGTGTCATGTATGATGCAAAATCAGTCAAAAATGTCATAGTATAGTATGTCGTCCAAAATAACTCAAAAAAGTCATAGTATAGTGTGTCGTCCAAAATCAGTCAAAAAAGTCATAGTATAGTATGTCGTCCAAAATCACTCAAAAACATCATAGTATAGTATGTCGTCCAAAATGTGTCAAAAAAGTCATAGTATAGCATGTCGTCCAAAAAACACTCAAAAAAGTCATAGTATAGTATGTCGTCCAAAATCTGTCAAAAATGTCAAAGTATAGCATGTCGTCCAAAATCAGTCAAAAATGTCATAGTATAGTATGTCGTCCAAAATGTGTCAAAAAAGTCATAGTATAGCATGTCGTCCAAAATGAGACAAAAATGTCATAGTATAGTATGTCGTCCAAAATCAGTCAAAAAAGTCATAGTATAGTATGTCGTCCAAAAAACACTCAAAAAAGTCATAGTATAGTATGTCGTCCAAAATCAGTCAAAAAAGTCATAGTATAGTATGTCGTCCAAAATCAGTCAAAAAAGTCATAGATAGCATGTCGTCCAAAATGAGACAAAAATGTCATAGTATAGTATGTCGTCCAAAATCAGTCAAAAAAGTCATAGTATAGTATGTCGTCCAAAATCAGTCAAAAATGTCATAGTATAGTATGTCGTCCAAAAAACACTCAAAAATGTCATAGTATAGCATGTCGTCCAAAAAACACTCAAAAAAGTCATAGTATAGCATGTCGTCCAAAAAACACTCAAAAAAGTCATAGTATAGCATGTCGTCCAAAAAACACTCAAAAATGTCATAGTATAGTATGTCGTCCAAAATCAGTCAAAAATGTCATAGTATAGTATGTCGTCCAAAATCAGTCAAAAATGTCATAGTATAGTATGTCGTCCAAAATGTGTCAAAAATGTCATAGTATAGTATGTCGTCCAAAATGTGTCAAAAAAGTCATAGTATAGTATGTCGTCCAAAGTCACTCAAAAATGTCATAGTATAGTATGTCGTCCAAAATCACTCAAAAATGTCATAGTATAGTATGTCGTCCAAAATCACTCAAAAACGTCATAGTATAGTATGTCGTCCAAAATCAGTCAAAAAAGTCATAGTATAGCATGTCGTCCAAAATGTGTCAAAAAAGTCATAGTATAGTATGTCGTCCAAAGTCAGTCAAAAATGTCATAGTATAGTGTGTCGTCCAAAATCAGTCAAAAAAGTCATAGTATAGTATGTCGTCCAAAATCACCCAAAAAACGTCATAGTATAGTATGTTGTCCAAAATGTGTCAAAAAAGTCATAGTATAGCATGTCGTCCAAAAAACACTCAAAAAAGTCATAGTATAGCATGTCGTCCAAAATGAGACAAAAATGTCATAGTATAGTATGTCGTCCAAAATCAGTCAAAAAAGTCATAGTATAGTATGTCGTCCAAAAAACACTCAAAAAAGTCATAGTATAGTATGTCGTCCAAAATCAGTCAAAAAAGTCATAGTATAGTATGTCGTCCAAAATCAGTCAAAAAAGTCATAGATAGCATGTCGTCCAAAATGAGACAAAAATGTCATAGTATAGTATGTCGTCCAAAATCAGTCAAAAAAGTCATAGTATAGTATGTCGTCCAAAATCAGTCAAAAATGTCATAGTATAGTATGTCGTCCAAAAAACACTCAAAAATGTCATAGTATAGCATGTCGTCCAAAAAACACTCAAAAAAGTCATAGTATAGCATGTCGTCCAAAAAACACTCAAAAAAGTCATAGTATGTCGTCCAAAATGTGTCAAAAAAGTCATAGTATAGCATGTCGTCCAAAACGCACTCAAAAAAGTCATTGTATAGTATGTCGTCCAAAATCAGTCAAAAAAGTCATAGTATAGTATGTCGTCCAAAATCAGTCAAAAAAGTCATAGTATAGTATGTCGTCCAAAAGATAGATAGAGATAGATAGATAGATACTTTATTCATCTCACAGAGAAATTCACAGTTCAGCAGCTCCAGAATATGTTACACGATAGAAACATAAGAGGCATGCAGGTCTATGTACAGTCTAAATATAAACTGAAACATATGTATAAAAAGGAAAAAAAGAAAAAATATATAAAAAATATAAAGGCGTTGTAGAATGAGATGTACATGTGTGCTTGCATGTATGTGTCATGTATGATGCAGTGTATGTGTCATGTATGATGCAGCGTATGTGTCATGTATGATGCAGTGTATGTGTCATGTATGATGCAAAATCAGTCAAAAATGTCATAGTATAGTATGTCGTCCAAAATAACTCAAAAAAGTCATAGTATAGTGTGTCGTCCAAAATCAGTCAAAAAAGTCATAGTCTAGTATGTCGTCCAAAATCACTCAAAAACATCATAGTATAGTATGTCGTCCAAAATGTGTCAAAAAAGTCATAGTATAGCATGTCGTCCAAAAAACACTCAAAAAAGTCATAGTATAGTATGTCGTCCAAAATCTGTCAAAAATGTCAAAGTATAGCATGTCGTCCAAAATCAGTCAAAAATGTCATAGTATAGTATGTCGTCCAAAATGTGTCAAAAAAGTCATAGTATAGCATGTCGTCCAAAATGAGACAAAAATGTCATAGTATAGTATGTCGTCCAAAATCAGTCAAAAAAGTCATAGTATAGTATGTCGTCCAAAATCAGTCAAAAATGTCATAGTATAGTATGTCGTCCAAAAAACACTCAAAAATGTCATAGTATAGCATGTCGTCCAAAAAACACTCAAAAAAGTCATAGTATAGCATGTCGTCCAAAAAACACTCAAAAAAGTCATAGTATAGCATGTCGTCCAAAAAACACTCAAAAATGTCATAGTATAGTATGTCGTCCAAAATCAGTCAAAAATGTCATAGTATAGTATGTCGTCCAAAATGTGTCAAAAATGTCATAGTATAGTATGTCGTCCAAAATGTGTCAAAAAAGTCATAGTATAGTATGTCGTCCAAAGTCACTCAAAAATGTCATAGTATAGTATGTCGTCCAAAATCACTCAAAAATGTCATAGTATAGTATGTCGTCCAAAATCACTCAAAAACGTCATAGTATAGTATGTCGTCCAAAATCAGTCAAAAAAGTCATAGTATAGCATGTCGTCCAAAATGTGTCAAAAAAGTCATAGTATAGTATGTCGTCCAAAGTCAGTCAAAAATGTCATAGTATAGTGTGTCGTCCAAAATCAGTCAAAAAAGTCATAGTATAGTATGTCGTCCAAAATCACCCAAAAAACGTCATAGTATAGTATGTTGTCCAAAATGTGTCAAAAAAGTCATAGTATAGCATGTCGTCCAAAAAACACTCAAAAAAGTCATAGTATAGCATGTCGTCCAAAAAACACTCAAAAAAGTCATAGTATAGCATGTCGTCCAAAAAACACTCAAAAATGTCATAGTATAGTATGTCGTCCAAAATCAGTCAAAAATGTCATAGTATAGTATGTCGTCCAAAATCAGTCAAAAATGTCATAGTATAGTATGTCGTCCAAAATGTGTCAAAAATGTCATAGTATAGTATGTCGTCCAAAATGTGTCAAAAAAGTCATAGTATAGTATGTCGTCCAAAGTCACTCAAAAATGTCATAGTATAGTATGTCGTCCAAAATCACTCAAAAATGTCATAGTATAGTATGTCGTCCAAAATCACTCAAAAACGTCATAGTATAGTATGTCGTCCAAAATCAGTCAAAAAAGTCATAGTATAGCATGTCGTCCAAAATGTGTCAAAAAAGTCATAGTATAGTATGTCGTCCAAAGTCAGTCAAAAATGTCATAGTATAGTGTGTCGTCCAAAATCAGTCAAAAAAGTCATAGTATAGTATGTCGTCCAAAATCACCCAAAAAACGTCATAGTATAGTATGTTGTCCAAAATGTGTCAAAAAAGTCATAGTATAGCATGTCGTCCAAAAAACACTCAAAAAAGTCATAGTATAGCATGTCGTCCAAAAAACACTCAGAAATGTCATAGTATAGTATGTCGTCCAAAATCAGTCAAAAATGTCATAGTATAGTATGTCGTCCAAAATCAGTCAAAAATGTCATAGTATAGTATGTCGTCCAAAATGTGTCAAAAAAGTCATAGTATAGCATGTCGTCCAAAATGAGACAAAAATGTCATAGTATAGTATGTCGTCCAAAATCAGTCAAAAAAGTCATAGTATAGTATGTCGTCCAAAAAACACTCAGAAAAGTCATAGTATAGTATGTCGTCCAAAATCAGTCAAAAAAGTCATAGTATAGTATGTCGTCCAAAATCAGTCAAAAAAGTCATAGTATAGCATGTCGTCCAAAATGAGACAAAAATGTCATAGTATAGTATGTCGTCCAAAATCAGTCAAAAATGTCATAGTATAGTATGTCGTCCAAAATGTGTCAAAAAAGTCATAGTATAGCACGTCGTCCAAAAAACACTCAAAAAAGTCATAGTATAGCATGTCGTCCAAAAAACACTCAAAAAAGTCATAGTATAGTATGTCGTCCAAAATCAGTCAAAAATGTCATAGTATAGTATGTCGTCCAAAATCAGTCAAAAATGTCATAGTATAGTATGTCGTCCAAAAAACACTCAAAAATGTCATAGTATAGCATGTCGTCCAAAAAACACTCAAAAAAGTCATAGTATAACATGTCGTCCAAAAAACACTCAAAAAAGTCATAGTATAGCATGTCGTCCAAAAAACACTCAAAAATGTCATAGTATAGTATGTCGTCCAAAATCAGTCAAAAATGTCATAGTATAGTATGTCGTCCAAAATCAGTCAAAAATGTCATAGTATAGTATGTCGTCCAAAATGTGTCAAAAAAGTCATAGTATAGCATGTCGTCCAAAATCAGTCAAAAAAGTCATAGTATAGTATGTCGTCCAAAATGAGACAAAAACATCTTAGGGGAACATAAAAGTTCTGAGAGAATTGTTTTATGTTTCATCTGTTTTTGAGTTTGTTGGTATCTAGAGAGATTAACTGTGCCTTTTACAAGTAGAACTGGCACAAAATAAAATTGCTTCAAATGAAACAACGTGACTTTTTATTGGGTATCGGTGGCGTCTTTGACACATGGGTGATGTTTTCTGTACATTGTTGATGCTGTAATGATCTATTTTAAATGAAAAACATACTTCACTAGACACTTGAATTGAAAATAAATGCAAAAATACAATTAATGTTTAATCATTGAAAGACAAAAGCACTTCTCGGGCTAAAAAGAATGACAATTTGGAAATAATATACTGTTATCCTGAAAACAAACATGAACAATAAATAATGATAATAATAATAATAATAATAATAATAAAAAACAATAATAAAACAACAACATATATACGTATATATATATATACAAAAAAGTGAGAGACAGTTCAGAGAGGAATGTGGGAGTTTATTGCTGAATATTCAGTCATATAGTTTATGTTCATCATATTGAAATAATCCTGGATTGGTGTGAACTATTGAACTATTGAACTATTCAAACATCATATACATGAAACGTCCAGTGTCAGAGTGTCTGCAGGTCTTGACGTATCATTGCCCGCGTCCACTTTCCACGATCCAAAGAGTACAAACAGCTGCTGCTTGAAACTCTATACACTCGTCCAATGTTGAAGATGATGGGGACAAGGAAGTGGGACATCGAGAGAGAGAGAGAGAGAGAGAGAGAGAGAGAGAGGCCTCAGGGTCCATCAGCAGGAGACTATAATTACACCAAATGTTTACAAAGAGTACGATCAACAAGGGTTTTTTTGTGTGTGATGCTGAAGTGAGCAGGAACACTGCTGTGTTTGAGTCAGAGTCTTTTATTGTTTGTGTCCATTTAAGCACGTTTTCAATATGAAGAGGACGGAAAAAGTCCACAGATGGCAACAAATGACCAGCGGGCTTCATGCGGAACTAGCTATCGGCGTTTAACCAACTGTTAATCTGTCTCTCTCCTCCCTCTGTGTGAGTGGTTACTTGTAATTATATCTTTGTGAGGTCCAAAAAACTTGAAAAACCTATCTTTGTGGAGACATTTGGTTTTAAAGGGTTTTTCCAGGGTTAAGCACACAGGCGTAATATTGTTGAAATTCCACTTTTTTTTCTCAAGAAATGTCAGGTTGTTTTGTAAAAAGATAATTGAATGTAAAACAAAAGGGAAACACTTGGAGTGCTTGTCGGTTATTATGCTATAATCTGACTGGTCCGGCCCACTTGAGATCAAATTTGTGCTGTATGTGGCCTTTGAACTAAACCCTGGTTTAGGGGCTAGGGTTAGGTCAATGATGTGTCCTCACTAAGATATAAACACAAGTTTGAGTGTGTGTGTGTGCCAGGGCATGAAAGAGTGTGAAATTGCACTAAAGGAAACAACGTCCAGTTTTTTACCACATAATTATGTTAAAAGGGACTATGGTATATAGACCTTATTATTATTATTATTGTTATAGTTCTACAACACTAGAAAAGATGAAGAACTGTGAATAACACTGGTTTTTAAGTGTTTATTTACACATAAGCTAAAAATCCTTGTAGCGGTTTTTACTCTAACGCTAAAATCAACATTAGCTGATTTGATGAGAGAGGATCTAAACGTGCAGTCTAGTATAAATGAAGAGTTCAAAATAAATGCATTAAAAGAGAAGCAGTCATTTTCACTTCTGCGATAAACCTGGTCTCAGTCCTTATTAGCATTAGCATGTGAAGATTAAAGTCCCAAAGCTGTACATGAAACAAAATGACCAGTAAGTCTACAGATTGACTGGGAAAAACAATATTGTATCCAACGTTAGCATCACCTTTGTTAGATCGACCACACTTGGTAACAAATTGGTTTGACATTTTATCTCGAGGGCAGAGTATTGACAAAAAGCCTCGTTCTTATTTATCTGGTGTTTTAACTTCAGGAACAAAAACTAAATCCGAGCTCAAAGTGCAAAGAATAAAGACGCAGACTATCATGTCCCTCCTCAAATACTCAAAATACTCCAGCACTGATACTTTTGTATTGACGTCCATGTCACAGGAACACAAGGTTCCTACAAGTGGGAAAAAAACCCTTAAGTGCCTGGTTTAAGTGAACAGGAGGAGCTTAAAGACAACACAGTAAGTTACGTTCGGACGACCTGGACCCTAAAAACAGACACCATGCGAGGAATGTCTCATATCCCGACTTCTGTCATTGATTGATTGTATTAGTGCACATTATACTGCAGGGTGATCAGACAACAAAGAAGTCAGCATATTCATGTTCTGATCCTAAACAATGGTTGACCCATATTCAACTGTTTCATAACGGTTATTGTCTCATGCTATTTTCAGGAACAGTACCATTCCAAGAACAGCCACGACGTTGAGGTGGGCAGGGACTGGATTTTAAAATGAAAACCTTGATAAGCAGCATGAATTCTACACCTTCTTCCATCCATAAAAACTTAAATAACCACAAAAGGGAAAAAAAGGTTGTTAAAATTAAATTTTTTTAAATAGGTGATAGTTTACAAGGGGTTTGTGTGCGCACATGTGAGGGGAGATAATCAGACAGACAGGCAGCCAGTGCTCATCCAAGGGAGGGAGGTGAAGGAGGTGAAGGAGGACACGTCAGGACTCGCTGAACCTCTCCGTCTTCCTCCACCGCCGTCCCTCTCAAGCACTTGTGGTCAGTAGTAAAATACACGCACAGCTTCACATATACACAAAGTACACATACACAGGGTGCCGACCTTTGACCCTTTAAAGTGGGCCACAAAAATAATAAAAAATAAACAACCACTAACATTGCTTTAAAAAAAAAAAAGAAAGAAAGAATGAAGACAGAGAGCAAAGACACAAAAACAGAATTTTTAAATTAAAGTTAAAGTACCTTTTAGTTTGAATGGCTTTAAAATGCCACACTGACGATATCAGGGTAGATTACCTAACACACACACCTTTAAAAAAAAGAGCATATTTATCCTCAAATAAAATGTACACAAGTTGTTCCTATGACGACGAGAATTGAGAATTCTGGAAAAGCTCGACGACAGCTTTCCACGGCGACGCGGGACGAGACTGTGACGACTATTGAGTTCAGTAAACGTCACGGAAATCAGTTTGAAGATCATAAGACTGACCTCTGACCTCAGGAATACCTTAAATAAGTGTATGAGTTCTATTTTTCAAAGGTTTTAGAGGCTTGTGTGTGTGTGTGTGCAGATTAGCAGCATACTGTGATCAGACTACATGTATGTGCAGCTTCAACCACAAAGGCTGCAGCACCACCTACTGGACAGCTGCTGACATTACAGATAAAACTTTTAAAAGTGAGATCTTTAAAAAAAATCTGGTTCCAAACTCACTTTCCCCGTTTGATACTAATTTCTGAATTAATAACTTCTGTAAACGTGATCATTCTAGACTGGGAAAATGCACATTTTTAAACAATTAATATTATTATCAAGGGTCAGATGCAGCCTTTAAGACAAAATGTCAAAAGTGTGTGATGAGATTTGCATCTTCCGACTCTCGTGATAATCAGTTTAAAAGGTTTAAAGGTTTAACAGAGTGTCAAGTCAAGTTTCAGAGCAAATATCCTGTGGTCTGGCAACAAAACTGGAGCAAAGCTTAGCGACCACAACAAAACGGATGGATGATAACAAACAAATAAGGGCAAATGTAAAAAAACAACAACATTTGGTTATGATTCTGAATCTTCACGTGACAAAAACTGCAACATATAAAAAACAATAGAGCTCTGCAGACGCAAACAAATCAGTCCGTCATAAAAAGAATAAAATTAGTAAATAATCTATATCATTACTATCCCACATTATAATCATTATAGACCCCGGTTGAATGTATGTATTATTTTTTTTTTTCCTTTTTACACAAAATAAAATTAGTGATTTTAACTGAAGGACAACTCCGCCTCTGATTGGACGGGAGTGGTGGACGACGACGTGGAATCGGCCAACGAGGCGGTGCTATTGTCCATGCTCCTGTTCCACAGGCTCCGGTTGGGCGTCGACGGGTTGGAGGGGGTGGAGCAGTTGGAGGGCGGGCCCGAGCCGGAACTGGGGCTGGAGCTGCTGTGGTTGGAGAAGGGCGAGAACAGGGTGTCCTTCTGGAGACCTTTGTTCTGGAGCTCCAGCTGCAGGTGCTGGCAGATCTCCTCGGGCAGTCGCTGATACTCTTCCTCCAGTTCCCGCTGCAACTGAGTCTTCAGCTGGAGAGAAAACGCGCGTTTAACAGTGAGTCGCCGATCTGCTTTGGTGGCAAATGTGTTCTCATTCTCGAATTTGTTCTCAAAGCCTATTCAGGTAGTTTTATACAAAGATTCACCAACGTTTATCTGGGATGTTTGTTAAGTTAAAAGCAACACAAATCCACACTGAAGAGAATAACATTGATCTGAAAAGGAGAATTATGCACACATGTGGACAATACTGAGTGATTGTGTCTTATTTAACTCTGCAGTGATATTATATAGGATTTCAATCGTATCATTTAATCATTTTTTCTTACAAAACATAATATAATTACACGTCATGAGTCATGTCAACTCTCTTGAAGGTCTATTTTGTAACATTTATGACAGAAATGGAACATATTACCAATAAGTATGCTTGTCTTAGTGTATAATTGCTTTAAAATTAAAATTATTCAGCTTTCCTTAGTATCCACTATACGTACTTGTGTTTCAGGTTAATAAGTAGAAGCTTACTATGCAAACAAAAGGAGAAAAAACATCCTTTCTGCTATGCAAAGGCCACCGTAGTCACCAATTCTTACACACTGGACCTTTAAAAACAAACGTAAGAAAAGATATAAAGGTGTATATATACATTGTGTAAAATAAAGTGGAATCTAGGGATGAAGTTGCATTGTGACACTATTGTTGTGGCCTTCAGGAAACACAGAAACACACAAAGCTCTCCCTGGAGCCAGTGTTTGATTTGTCCATTCAGGGCTACTGTACACAAACACAACATGGCAAACCTCCCCTAAATGTCACACACAGGACCTCTAAGAGGGTCTCGGTGGTACTCATAGGACCCTAATCCTTTATGTGCGACGCTCACCTGTGGTAGTTCGTCGTCTATGTGCTGCAGCACCTCCCGCTGCTTCAGCATCAGCTTCTCCTGTCTCCTGCTCTGAGCCTCCTCCAGCTGCAGAGTGAGGACAGAACCATGAGAGGGGAGGACCATTCAGGAAGGAGGGAAAGGAGAGCAGGAGGGGAAGAAAGGAAAAGAAAAGAAAAGAGGAGAGATGAGGGATAAAAAAAGTGATATGGAGGAGGGAGAATTTAGCATTATTGGCAAAACATGTCAAATGAATTAGCATTAGGAAGTTAATACACAAGAAGAAGAAGAGTGCTTTAAAGGTGCTGACAGCAGCAGGAAAATGTGCTATGAATGAGATAAGCGGGAACTTGCCCTGAGGATTAAGGCGACAGAATCTTGAATGTGCTTCTTGTTGATGTCATTCAGTTCCCTGCAGAGTGAAGAGAAAAAAGATAGAGATCAAAATGAGGAGAGACCTCTCTAATTATCTTAATATCTGCTCAGGAGCACGAGTGAACAAAGACGAGCTCAGCCTTGCCATGTTTCAGCCTTGTCTTGTCTCTTTGCTTCGACGATGCTGTTTTGTCGCTTCCTTTCCATGATCTTCTGAAGCTCTTTCTTCTCCCTGCGACCACAGACACATGTGGTCAACAAAGGCTGCGGGGAAGTCACGTGGTGTAAGAAGACAAAAAAAAAAAGAAGAGTGGCACTCACTTCTCACACAGCTCCTTGAGCTTCTTCAGCTGAGCTGCTTGGCATTCGTTTGCCGTCTCCTTTAACTTCTGTACGGCCTGAAAACACAGCACAACACAGCGGACGAGCGCTTGTCAACACATCACTGTGTGCAGCGGTGATGCTTCTACACACACACACACACACACACACACACACACAGGCATGTACGTGTGACCTGTTACCTGTTTCAGGTGTGCGTGTTGCTTCTCTCTCTCCAGTGCGTGAAGCTCTTGTCTTAGTTTCAGCAGCTCCTGCATCCGACACTCTCTCAGCTGGACCTTCTGCTTCTCCAGCTCCTGATCCAACGCCGTCAGTTCGCTCTGCACTGGCTCATGCGGTTCACTGAACACAGGGATTACGTGGTCAGGTGCAACTAATTAACCAACTAAAAACTAGAGATTATTAGCTTCATTCTCCTGTCACGTATCCTCCCATGCTTACTTTTTCTTAATGCTACGTTTGAGGTGTTTCTCGATCTGAGTGCGCCTCCTCTGGCTGTCAGACTGAAGCTGACTGCTGCGATTCTGTTGCTCCTTACTCAGATTCCCCACCTGTGCCAACACAATCACACAACTCAATTTGTTTTGTAGCAGACAAAAAGAGGTGAACTTCCTGGATCTGGAACAGTTTCACATCAATTTTGTATGCAATTCTACAAAATCCCAGCATGTAAATAAAATACTGAACCTTCTTCAGGTGTTTCTTGCGCAGCTCTTTGACTTCTTTGCTCTGTTTCTTTAGCAGCTTCACATAGTTCTTCTGCAGCTTCAGGTCCTCTGTAGAGTAAACCTGGACGTCTGAGAGACGAATACACAAACACGCACAGTGAGTGAATTATGAAAACTAGCCAGAGGGAATCTTCAGTACAACTGGCACAGTGGAAAAATAAAAAATACAGTGCCCTAAGAAATGTTCTGGATGTGACACAGATGTGAAACATCCATCCCCACAGTGTGGAAATGGATGTGCTGCGGGTGATCTTACCTGTGAGGACAGTGGCTATGAGATCCTCCTTCTGACTTGGAGCTGCGCACACGCACACGCACACGCACACACACACACACACACACACACACACACACACACACACACACACACACACACACACACACACACACACACACACACACACACACACACACACACACACACGCAGAGCAAGAAGAATACAGGAGAAGCACACTTGTTTGAGATGGAAGATGGAGAGTACACAAAAAAAACAAAAAACGTGATGAAATATGAAAATCCTCCTCAGGATTTTCTGCACATGGAGTTTTAACAAAAAAACCACAACAACACAGTGAGAAACTACTGTGTTCATCTGTTTCTAGAAGCATCTGGAGATAATTATTGACAAATGAGGCGCATGCTTTCAATGGCATCGATAATAACAGGGGATATTTACTTAGACGTAAAACACTAGCTTGCTTTTTACTGAATTTTACATAGTAGCAGGCTTTTTATAGTTTATAGGAAAACTAACAAAATAATGAAAAGTCAAATTGACTGGATGGAAATTTTGTGACTGAAAATAAAAATTGTTTTCATTCATAATAAAGTGTTTTCAATGTGTTTTTGTTTACTGTGTGGGACATAGGGCTATGCTAGTTAAACACAACATTTGTTATGTAGTTAATTGGGTTGAGTTGGTTCATCTAAGTGAGGTTTTTCTTTGTCTTTGTCTTCAGTCTGTACATTTTTCAAACAGCCTTTTTGAATCATGCACCAGGCAAATACTCCACATTACAAAAAACTAAACTAAATAAGGACAAAAACTAAAGATACATGCAAACCTATTATAACCTTGCATAGTACAGTAGTTAGGCAGAGAAGCAACCTTAACCTTTTTCACTTAACCCTAAACTGGCAACCCACCTCACTATGGAGGCAGACAATATTATCTATATGACATAACAGCGATAATCCACTGGCGATGATATAATGGTATTTCTTTTCTTGTCTTGTTTCCATTATACATTCAATTTTGCATCTTATTTTATGTAACGTCTGATTAGACCCAAGAAAACCAGATGAAGATCAACATCGCAGATAAACGACAGAATGGTGTGTGTGTGTGTACCTGGTGGAGGTAATTTGATATCAGTGGGTTCACAAAGTGAGGAAGGTGGGAAGTTGAACGGCGAAGGAGGTCGGACTGGAATGACACACACGCTCTTGTTCTCTCCATCTTTAGGCTGGTTGGGAACATGCTGGGGAAAAAAAGGCAACTTTCAGGCAAGAATCAGTGAAAATCTGATATTTACTGAGAGAGAGAAAATGTTTTGGTCTTAGATTGTTTTTTTATTTTCTTTGTGTGTGTGTGTGTGTGTCTCACCTCACTGTTGTCCTCTAGCAGAACAGCCAGCTGTGTCTCTCTCTTGTGCAACTCACTGATGTGTTTAATTGGGTTGGTCAGAGCATCTGCGTACTCTGACAACACACACACAAACACAGGGTTACACACAGACGACTATAACACAGATCTTAACACAACTTAACACTCGCATGATATTCTTCCAAAAGAAAAGTAAAATACAAAACGATAAAGTAAGCGATTCAGTCAAACGTCCACAGATGGACTCACATGACTTCATGTTATTTTAAAGGCCGTGCACGATGGATCAATGGAGCAGCAAATTCAGTGTGGGGATATTTAATAAAGAAAAATAATTTCCACCACTTTTGTCACAGATGTCAACCAACAATTCTAGATTTAAATAAACTGAGTGTTCATAAATAGATAAATGTTTGACAAAGGCAGTGAACCAACAGTTGAAATAATCTGGTGTTTATCTTATCAGGAACTTATTTAGAGACCTACATTCATTCATTATTTCAAATGACATTTAGGAATACTTTGCATTTAGCTTTTTATTACTCGATTAGTCCTGTTAGCTTAACTGTTAGCAAAGATGGCGGACACTGTTTACATTCTGGGAATGAGGTCCCGTCCCCCTACGAGTGGGTCTATAAAGTGCGGAATTAGCATTGCAGTTTCAAGCCTCAGACAAAGTGTCACTGGTGGACATGAATGACAAGAATGAAGATATTTCTCGACTCAGGGGAAACTGAGGTTGGGAAGCACAGTTTTTCAAAAAATACAACCCCTACTCTAGTAATACAAAGCTAAATGCAAATCAGTGAAGTATTCGTTTAAGGTGATTGACAGGGTTGTATAGAGTAAAGTAGTCAAGTACTGTCATCACCTTGGTGTTCGTTAGGAATGTAGTCCTGAGCCTCGGTGTAAACCAGCAGCGACGGCAGCAGGAGAGGCTGGTTTAACTCATTCTTCAGGTTGATGTAGTGGTAACCTGCAAGGAAGCAAACAGGTACAGTTAGTTATAAGTGGTTATTAGTTTTCATGCACCAAAATGTGGCGACTCAAACAGAAAACATGTACAGCAGCAATTGTAATGTTGGAGGCCATTGAATGCTAAACAATCCATACCAGAGGTGTCAAACTCAAGGCCCGCGGGCCACATGCTGCCCCCTAAATCGATTGCATGCGGCACAACAACTCAATATCATTGTAAAAATGACAACACGGCCCACGACGTCCTCTTCCATACACAGCATGTGTGGATAGAATGTAATATTAAATATGTTTGTTAGCTATATTTTTATTATATTAAATAATAAGACATTATGGCATTATAAAATGTATTACATTCAACGTTATATATATATATATATAAAAAATAATTACATATACAGTATATCAGCTTGTTTAGTGTTTTAATTACAGGTGTCCACTTAATTTACTTAATTTTAGATTTATTTATTTTTCATCATATATACATATATTATTTATATTATTATTGTTTATACATTATATATTGTGAAGTATACATTGTTCCCTATAAAAAAACAACAACTTTACTGAATATATCATATAGTGAATAGTTGTTTTCCTCCACTGTTTTTTCTTTTCTTTTTTTTGACACCAATGAGATTCCAAAACAAAGAATTTCTTCCTAAATAGAAAATGAAGTCTGCATTTATGAGACAGACAAGAAATGATTATATTTTACAAAAGAAGAACCTGGATTTTGTTGTTTGTGTCATGATGCGAAAGACAGTAAAAACAAAAAAGGGCATTTCATTTTCAACTTCTCCCTGTTCATGGACAGCTGAATAAAATATCGTTTTGCTGAGGAAGTAAATTGTTTTACTTCATAAACATGGAGGCTACCTAGAAAAGTCATTAAATTAAGTCCGATATAAAAAAGGATCTATTTCATGTCACCACATAGAACAACATACAGACAGAAGGATTTCTATAAACACTTAAATTGTCATATTATGTATGTATTGCATGTTACGTGTGCTTACTGACCAGGTCTGATGGCCGACACCGGGAGGATACGGTGGCCAATAAACTTGCCGTTTTCTTCAAACACTGCTATCCTCAGAGAGGCCAGTGTCGGCAGAACCACCTGGACAGAAAAGTGGTGTAAATCTTTGTTTAGGACAGAATATGACGTGAAAAAGTGTGAGAGTGTGTGGAAAAAGTTACCTTATTAAAGACAAACATGTCATCGTCCCACAAGGGGTCCAGTGAGTTCCCATTGGATGTTTTGGTTCTGTACTTCCTCTTTGTATCAGCAGGAAGTCCAAATGTGTCCACCTCCACATACACGCCCACTTTCTTGTCTGTCAGGAACTGGCCCGAGACCACCTGGGGGGGGATTTGGATTCACGGTGGTGATTATATCAACTCTTCAGCAGTTAAATAAACAATCCCTTTAAATCAGCATGCACTCACCTTGATTTTAACTGTATTGGCGACGATGCCGTCCACGATGTTCTCGGTAAAAGGGTCAAACTGTTTGTCCGTCCTCCTCATGAACTCTGGTTTGAGCAGGTAGCCGCTGTGGCCGTTATACTCAAACACGCCCATGTTTAGCTGCATTGGAAGGTCTGCGAGAGATAAAGAGAGGGATACAAAGAGAGGGGACAGAGAGATGGCAATGAGATAGACGAGGGTTAAAGGAAATGCCAAGAAAATTGAGAGATAAAGAGATTTCTAGGGAAAAATGTTAAGATTGATTGCTTTAACTTGGCCTGAGAGTGTTTAGTTATTTATGAGGCTGAGGAAGCATTTAAAAGATCAATCTTAACGACATTTAAAAAGACCTTATTTATGTTTCTTGGAAATTATTCAAAAGCTTAATCTAGTTCGGTAATTCAAGTAATGACACCGTGAAAAAGTAGGAAAGCTAAACCTATAATGCAGACTTGAACTTCTTCTTAGCAGAAGAACAGAAGAAAAACCAGGACTAACCAAGGGTCTGGAAGTTCAGCGCCACCATTTGGCAACCGACGTTCCAGAAGAGCTGAGGCATGTAGTTCGAGCTGTCCACCCTCGTGCCTTTAGGGTAGATTCTGCTCAACTGGTTCTTATTGTACCTGGAGGAGTGTTGTTAAGGAATGAAATTGTGTGTGTGTGTGTGTGTGTGTTTGTGTGTTAAAAATCACAGTGGGAACAAAAATGTGAAACTGCCAACAAATGCACAGTTAATCAAAAGAGACAACAAACATTAAACCATTCAATAAAAATCTCAAAGAATTATCGCACAGAATTATAAACTATATCCTAAAAACAGAAAAAAAAATGTATTATAGGTCCAAGGTGAAGTATACACATACACACGCAAACTGTATTTGCAAAGATCGCAATTAAACTGTACACACAGAGAAGCTCAACGTGTCTAGGATACTCGACAAAGGCCGTGGGGGAGCTCTTCAGAATGTCCATGCCTTTAGTTTCCACAAACGAGGACATCTCAAAGAACTTATTCCTCTCTGATGGACAGAAAAAAAGAAGGAAAATGAAGACAGTTCTGCTCAAGCTGTAATTCTCATTAAAATGTTTTTCTGCTTTTTTGGGGGGGTATAATAGGGGTAGTATTTAGTCACTGGTGGACACGTAACAAAGAAAAGAAGGAAGCTATTTCTCGACTCAGGGGAAACTGAGGTTGGGAAGCACAATGTATCAAAAATACTACCTCTATTCTAGTAATACAAAGCTAAATGCAAACCGAAGAACTATTCATTTAATGTATGTGTATGTACAGTACACATACATATGTCATTGGGGTTGAGCCCATAAAATACTCAGTCTCTCTTGTTACTGGTCTATAAATATCTTCTATCACATGCTTCTCTATGCACAGACTGTAAAAATGCCAATTAAAATCAGCAACAGCATTTTAGCCGAGTCATGTTGTGGACTGTTTATTTTCGTCATTATGGGAGAAGAATATTTGTTACACGGATAGAAAATGATGTCTTTGAAATTAGCATGAAATGGCACAAATGTGTTGTTAACAGCTTTGTATACGACGGCGTATCAGGGCCAAACTGACAAGAAAAAAATATTAATCTTTCGAAATAAACTGGTAATATTCAAAGAGCAATTAAATTCTAAAATTAAACTAAATAATGATACAAAATCTTGTAATATTGTGACTTTGTTCTCGTAATATTACGACTTTATTCTCATAATATTACGACTTTATTCTCAAAAGATAAAATGTTTCATTCTTTGTGGTTTGGCCCTAATACTCCGTCGTACTAAAATGACTGCATTGGAATGAAAATGAAAACAAAAATGAATTGTGCGACAGGTTAGTGTGAACCCACTGATTGTTAACTACAAATGTGTCCTTATCAATAAACCGCTCAAATAATCGACCTCATAAGCCGTTACTAAATGTATCATCACTTCCACGCGTCTGCCTGGTTACCGCTCCCACACAAACACTTACTGCAGGCCACCTCGAAGCTCTTGAACTTGACAGGTTCGATGTAGTTGACGAGGGTTGACATCTCCTCTGTGGCGTTCACCTCGCTGCTGGCTGTGCCCTGTGAGAAACACACGCCGCCGATCCATCAATCAGCCCCATCAGCCATTCACACACCCATCAGCCGTGATCCCGGCGCTTCTCACCTCATCACTGTTTGGCTTTTTCAGCTCCGTCGCGGCTTCGTCCTCCTCTTCCTCCTCACTTTCTCCCTCGCCTCCTGGTGAGGACGGAAAAAACAAAAAACCAGTTGAACACAATCAGCAGCGCACTCACAGCCTCATCCATCCCGTTAGACTCCAAACCCACCGATGGACTTGCGAGGCTCCGAGTCTTTGACCATCCTCTCGGCGAGCTTCTCCTCCCCGTTGGACAGGATCTGGCCGCTCTCACTTTCTGTCAAAGGAGATTCTACGACAAATGCAGCAAATTATCAGCTTTTGTGAGGTTTTCAACTCTACAGGTGTTTATATGCCTCTAAACAGAAGTTATTAGGATCCACATTAGCTGTAACATTGCTGTCGCTTTTCTTTAAATAAAAAAATAATAATACATATCATCATGTTATCATCAATTTATATCCATATAAACAGTACATACAGTATACTATAAATACTACAACATAAACTTGCTATAAATATGTATACCATGTAAATACAACACTTCAAACACAATCAAACTCCAATTAGAGAAAGAAATTGTGGGGGGGGGGGGGTTGGGGGTGGAAAAAAAAGTACACAACATTATAAACATATATAATAACGGTGTAGTTTTCACAACAAAAACATATTAATGGTGCCAAAATAAATCTGTTTATATCAAAAACAGAGAAATAAATCTCAAATTAAGTAAATAATGTGGACAACTGTAAAACAAGCTTACATATATATATATATATGTGTGTAATTTAATGTTGAATGCAAAACATTTAAGTAAGTTTAACTTATTACTATTTTAAAAATTGTTGCTGGCTATATTCAACAGGAAATCCACAATCATGAATGAACAAAATATTCATTCATGGTAAATATTATAGCTTTAAAATGACTCAAATGTGTTATTTACAATGTGCAGTATTCATGTGACCGCGTAAAGTCATTCACGAAAACCTGAAGTGTTTCCTGTTCCACAGGTGCGTCCACTTACCATTGTTAGGCATCGACTGCTCCTCCAGCTCTCTGCGTCGTATGCTGCCGCCGCTCGAGGGCCGGTGGTGGTGGTGCTTCTTCTTGTTTTTGATGAGAATCTTCCCCAGCATCTCCTGAGGCGTAGGGAGTGGCTGACCTGGGACCAGCTAAGGTCGGGCGGGAGACACGAGTAAACTGAATACAGAATAAATGTGCTATCACATCACGCCACGTCACCTTTCTTTGTGTTTATTTTTAAGCTTCAGTTGCAGACATGGTTCCATCCTCTAAAGCAGAAACTGAAGTATCTTATTATTACAGTATTCACATATCATTATATCAGGTCATTACTGTGTCCCTTTTTGCAGGCCATGAGTACATTTTAGGATTTGTGTTCTGCAAATGTCATTGAGTCAGTAGCAGCTACACTTTTCACCTCAAATTAAAGAGGCTTCTTTAAAGTCGCGTGTGTCTGCATATCACACTCTTGGTACAAGTTGATCCTCACCATTCTGCGTTGTAATCAGATCCTATCCAAAATGTCACGGTTTCTTCCTTTGATGAAGCCCCACAAAACAAAACAAAAATAATGGAATATAGAATAAAGAAGGAAATCTAGGAAATCGTACCGGATATTTCTCCAGTGGATCGATAAGCAGGGCATCTCCAAAGATGGTCCTGCAGTATTCTGCCATCTTGGCTTGCTGCTTGGCCCTGAAAGGAGAAGAGACTTCACTTCACTTCTCAATATCCATTTTAACAGCGCCCACATTTGAAGACAAGATTTCATTACGGGCCCTGAATCTTTGGCGTGTAATCCAGTTATGAAGCCACATCCTGACAAAACACACTTACGAATCAACGTGGTTTTCAAAGGAGAGGATGAGGGGGTATGGTGAGGTCTTGAAAGCACTCTCTGCAATCGCCTCAATCACCTCCTGCAGTCAGGAAAAAGATCGAAAACAATTAAACCAGATATTAATTTCTCATTACACGGAACATTCAACCATCACAAACATGTCCTCATTTCAACATATAACCTCAAAATATGGCACAGAGGTTCGTTTCAGTCAATCAAGTGAGTGTAGAACAGAAAGTGGAGACATGAATCTGCCTCATACACGGTCTCTACAGCTTAGAGAAAGAACTAATTACAAAGGTTTTTGGACAATTTTGCACAAATGTTTATTCTAAAATACAGGTACAGATGATACAGGAGACATGATGTTACTGTTGCTTAATTATTCAAACTGATTCAGCTTTGTCTGGAGAGCGGCTCTGAAAACCTTTGCTGTGCTGCAGCAAATGCTGCATGAAAGCAGGAACAACGTGCGACTCCCACCTTGAAGGGGATCTCAGTGGTCATGGTGAACCCGTGGGTGATGTACGGCTCCTCGTCCTGCGGTCGGCCTTTCCAGCAGTCCAGCTCGACGCAGCGGCAGCCGGTCAGAAGCACCTGTCTGTACATCTCCACTGAAGACAGACCTGTCAGCTGACCGACTGAAAACACAGAGAGAAAGAGAGAGAGGGGGAAAATGGTTTAAAAAAAACAATGTGGGGCATTGGACCTAAAGTGTGCCATGCTACAATGGGCTTGAGGCAAACTGCCCGTGGAATAATCTGTAATTGCCCATGAAATTTGCATGACGGGGCCTTTTAATGCCTCATTAGAAAAATAGATGGTTAACTTTTGCAAAGCACGAGTTGAAAATCCATAGCACACACAACTTCTAAAGATTAAAGAGTGGATAAATAAGGGAAATAATTCTAAAAGTGATTGCGTAATAAATACTTGAAGTTATATTCTCACAAGACCCAGTTAATATTGGTCTGTCATGCAACATAACTTAGTAAATAATCATTTTCTAGGGCTTTGAATCCATACTTATCCATCTATATGTTATGGTAGTTCAGTTCTTAGTGGTATTAATTTGACAAGGGCAACAAGAGGCCCGTGTTCCTCCTCTGCTTCACTGTTACCTGTGAGGTATGTGTTGTGTGAGGAGTTGATGAAGTAGTGAGACAGTGGCTGGTTCATGTCATCGATGATATCCAGCCTCTCTGGGGGCACAATGCTGTTTTCCTCTCCTCCCAGGTACCGACTGAAAGCCTGTAAACTGATCTGGTCTGCAAGACAGAGACAAACAGTTGGTTGAACTGGTTCGACCGGCATCCATCTGCCCATCACGACGCATTGATTTAAAGGGTAAGGACTGGAAAACAAACAAATAAATGTACGTCATCCGTCCGCGCAATACACCACCCTTAACGGAAAAAGGCTTTTGTGTCTTTGACAGACAACAACGGGGCAGCTCCAGGTTACGTCTGAGCACCGCGGGCCAGACAGTGGATCGTCTTACACAGTTTGGCATCACAGTGTTCTTGCTTTCCCCACAAACATCCACAGACGACCATGGAGGACATAAGTGGATGATTTTCACATTATGCTTTTTTTTTTTATTATAACAGATGGAAAGTGGGAAAAGCCTTAATCAGGTCCACGGCCAGGATTTTTATAGATGGCAACCTGTGCTTCTCTTCACTGTGTTCAAGTGAAGGAAACTGATCCATTATATTAATGAAAGTTCTTTGAAACAATCAATATACTGTATGAATGTTACCATGTGATGTACTAAGACACACAGACACTGTAGTCCCTTGACAGCTCAGAATCACAGACTCTTCACTGAAGTCAATCAAGAAGTAAAACTAGATTAAATAGCCACCAGGAGGCGCCTCTGCTGGTTGCAAAAATAAGTGCATTTGAATGGAAGCCAATGAGGAAAATGAGTTTCTACTACACAAATTCCCTGAGAAGTTTATGGTCCCAACATTTACAACAACCGAGGTTGACCCAAGTGCTGCTCAGAGCCACATCAATAAATTAGCAAATCGTAAAACAATAGAGTGAATAATAGCAGCAAACTATAAATAAAACACTGGTTTCATGCCTCCTTCAATAGAGTGCAATGTCAAGTTTTGTATATTACGTTCCCTTTTAAGAGAAAATAGACAAAGTACGGCACACCGGTGTGACTGACAGCTGGTATCAATCACGTTTTAAGTTGTCATACCTATAAAACTGTGTAATTTGTGTCTGTCCTAAACCTATATTTAAACAAAATACAATAGCAGAGTCTATCCCGGTCATTTCTCATGATAAAAGGCAGACATATTCATGCTCTCTTCATCAAATTCACTCACAGAAAGTCCCAAAAAAGTCAAAGGAAAAGTTAAAAATACCATGATTACGTCACACACACACATTCATGACTTGAGGGGACATTGCATTGACTTACATTCATTTCTTGGAGACTTACTCTAACCTTAACCACAATTACTACTGGCCTAATCCTAATCCTAACCCTAACCTCAACCTCAACCTAACCATGAAACATATCTTCACCTTAAAATGTAGTAATTTACGTTATGGGGACTTGCTTTTTGTCCCCACAAGGAGGACAAGTCCCCATAATGTGACTGTGTAAACAGGTTTTGGTCCCCACAACATTAGTAATACCTGGTACACACACACACACACACACACACACACACACACACACACAGTTCCTCACCTCTCTCCAGCTGGCTGCTGTTGGTCTCGTATCTCTCCATGATCTGTCGGACCTGCTCTCTTTTCAGCGGGGGGTACAGCACCTCGTTCAGCCTGGAGTCTCGCTGCCTGCGGTTCATGAAGTCCATCAGCTGGTCCAGAGAGATAAACGGCTTCCTCTTCGAGCCACTGAAGCAAAAAAACAGAGCATTTTACGTGGAGTTAAGAGAGCGTCACTGGAAAAAGGGGTAAAGAAACTATTGGAAAATGTCAGCAAGTATTTCTACATAACATCATACCTTTCCTCAAAGATGCTTTGTATCTCAGGCCGCAGACAGAGGGTGTCGAGAAACTTCTGGAAGGACTCCCACGTGAAATCATCTGGCTTTAATCCCTCAGACTGTGGAGGGACAACATGAAGAAGAGATTAAAAAAGCAAATATTTCTACTCATAATAATAATAATAATAATAATAATAATAATAATAAGAAGAAGAATTGTGTCATACCCATTTTAACTTTCAACAAACTACTATTTCCTCTCTTCTTTTATTGACCAGCCGTGAAAAGCACATTTTTTAGACCAAAAATGTTTTAATCTGATCATTCTTTTAAATAAAAGTTGTTAAATGTTTCAATAATTAAGATAGATTGAATATTATCTACTTTGATTATCTTTTATCATTCATTTCATTTGCTTTATAAAGAAACAAAATGCCTTCTTTTTAAATAAAACTCTGAAAATATATAGTATTTATATGGTAAATAATGATGTGTTCTAAGGCACCATGTAACACTGGTAATGTGGAGATCATGGTAACCTGTAGCTCAGATTCCCCACAGTGTGTCTTCTTCCATGTGACCAGCAGGAGGCAAAAGAGTTCAATAGTACAAGAAGAGAAATGCTGACAGTGCAGTTTGCACAATCAAGTCTCTCTGTCCAAAAAGGAAATGTCTTGTGACTCCAAAGTGATTCTTTTACAACAACAACAAAAAAAGAAGAAGAATCGCACCGACTGATCAAAACAGACTGAACCTTGTTTCACCAACTCCACCACAACCACGTGGACTCGACCTTTAATGAAAATGTGCTTTTTCATATTATTCTGAAGCTTCTCCCCTGAAGAAAGCTGTTTACAATTCTTACAAAGGCATGTAAAGAATGCTCTGTAACATTGTCACCTTAGGGTGAGATGCTAAATTGCGGCTTTTCAACCCATTTCTGCCGCGTATGATCACACAAATATGTGGAGTAGCTCAGTGGCCGGCGGGGATAGTTTTGAATGATTACCCTGTTATTGACGAGGCCACACTGCTCCAGAGCCGTCTCCACTCTCTTTTTATCTGAAAACATCTTGAGAATGCTGGCAGACACACACACAGAAAGAGAGAGAGAGATTAGTAGTGTTTAAATCAAGACTCATTACAACCTTTCAGCATCCTATGGTTTATAAAAGTGAAAGTGGGGCAGAGAAGAGGAAAGGAAAGAAGAAGTTTGTGGTTCTCACTTCTTCACTGGAATCTTCCCGTCCTGATTCACCTGCAACTTTAACTTTGTGTGCCTGAAACGCAGACGACAAACGGAGAGAAACCAAATGAAGATCACCATCCAAAGTCTGCAGCTGCGTAATGTTAGGATCAGACACACAGCTCCTTACGCTTTGAGGAGGAAGGTGTTCCGTGATGCATTCTGGGAAAGTATGTTTGTGGCCAAAGTGAACAGCTCATCTGTCCAAATCTGGGAAAACACACACAAGCGAGAACGACAGGATAACACGGAGCTGTTTCACTGTTCAGCTGATGTCAAAGTTAAGAGCAACAGTTTCTATTTACAACACAAAAGAGAGGAAACAATCCTTTAAACACCTAGACATGTACATCTCTACAGTGTATCAACAGATCACATACACTAAACCTATCTAGTGGGGAGTAAGGTATGAAAGTATCATTCATTTGAATGGATTACTGTAGAGCTGAAACAATTACTCGATTAATCAATTATTAATCGATCACTGAATTAATCAACCATTTTGATAATTGATTAATCAATTTGAAGCCTTTTTTCATGATTAAAACAATATTTCTGATTGTTTAGCTTCTTAAAATGTGAAGATGTTCTTTGCTTCAGATAAAGAAATCATTAAAACTCCATCATTTTGCTTTGAGGACGAAACAAGACATTTGAGAACATCATCATTTCCAGGTTTGACAAACACAGATCAACATTTTTTTAACATAGACTGATATTTTACGGACCAAACGATGACTTGATTAATCATGAAAATAACAGACAGTTAGTTGCAACTTCAGATTATGGTTACCTTGGCTGTATCTTCCTGCATTGCCTGGAAGTTGAGGAAGGAGATGTTGACCAGGTCGTTGCCATGGACGACGGTGACCAGCTTCCCTTCTCCATTGTCACCTTTACCGAAGCCCAGCACGTCCCGCAGCTTTGCGTCCTGACAAACGCAAACACTTGTAATGCTGATGTACTTTGGGGGACATTTGATTAGATTAAATGCAAACATGTCACAAAAATCCATACACGCTGATTTGACTCGAGCAAAGTACCGTCCTACATCCGCTCTTCGCTTGTCTCTCTGTCTCCTGAGTAACAGTAAATGTGATGCATGTGGTGAAGCATTTCAATCTAATTAACCAAATGACTCTTTCCTGCTTTTTAGACCGTTTCTCTACAACCAAACGCACCCTCCTTCAACCTCTCCGTTTCATCTCAATTAAACAAATTAGGATGGAGGGCTGAAGCCAGAATAGTGTACACTGCCATTACTGTAAACAGGAAAACGGCGAGTTTAAAAATGGTCAGCGTTATCAAAAATAAGCAACAAGTCAGCGGCAACCTGTCTTTCAAGAAACATCAGTGTTGTTAAAGAGAAGAGAGGTTTTCTCTTCTACATTACTTTCTCTTTCGATAGTGCAGTTTTTCGAGAATAACAGGAACACGTACAGCCTCTGGATATTAATGTTGTTTTGTTTTTTTAGATAAGAATTCCTCCTGTCCATCTGATTAATGAAAAGTCCGATATTTTTTCACTGACTTTTAGCTAGGATGTCCACCAGATCCTGAGGAAAACATTAAAATATTTTGACGCTAAAATCATCTGTCTGCTGTAGCTGATGGGAATAGACCAAAGTAAAATTGCAGGACAATAAAACGACAACAGAAAGATACAGTAAGTGAACCCTGGGGGCAAATCAAACCATAACAATGTGTATAGCGATCACCGTTTAATGTGTTTGTCTGTGCATTTTTTAACGGTTGACATCTATTAGTTTCTCTATTGACCAGTTTTTCTTTTACACAACGACTTCCTCGCCAACAGTCGGTTATATCACTTCCTGTCTGACAGTCCATCTGTCATCAGGCCCATCAGTGCTCTGTCACTTTTGCATCATCAGCTGAGAGAAGAGACACACACGCCCAGACATACACATGCAAATACACATTTCGGTGACAGCTACACTTGAACGTTGCTCCTGGTCAGAGGACAAAGTTGTCAACAGCAGGAGGTGACAGCTTCTTCTTCTTCTTCCCTCTTTCTCACACACACACACACACACACACACACACACACACACACACACACACACACACACACACACACACACACACACACACACACACACACACACACACACACACACACACACACACACACACACACACACACACACACACACACACACACACACACACACACACACACACACACACACACACACACACACACACACACACACACACACACACACACACACACACACACACACACACACAGTACAGTACAAACCTTTGGTTGTTTGGCGTATTTTCCTGTCCTGGTGTCCCTGATGTTGCTGATGTCCAGAATCTCCACCTCCTGAGGGATGAGAAACAATGTCAGCCCACAATCACTTTGTTGGGTCAGTAACAGCATCAGTAATTAGAATATTAATATATTATTGTGTCACCTTATCAGTGACACAAAAGATCAATGGTAGAACATTTCCTTCTTATAAACGTGTAATAATATTACATTACATGCATTTAAAGATTTCCAAAAGATACTTCGCTTCATGTAGCTGCTAGTGTGGTATAGACACTATGTGGACTGATTTGTGCTGGTGCTAGCACTGCTACCACTTTTGTTGTGCAAGAGAGAGGTCTTGTTGTTAACCTGGTCCTAAATGTGCTATATTTATTACTAACTAACATTTATTTCTGTTTATTTATTTACTGTTCTTAAATCTTAAAAAACTGAAACTGAGAAGTCTAGACTGTTTTACAACTGAAAAACATTTTAAAAGTACTGAAATAAGGTACCGTTTGCTACCGGTATTGGATTCCAGATACCAGATTATGAACAGTACCCAACCCTAATTGTGATATACTCGCACAATAGTTCGAGTGAAAATGACAGCATCTAGTGGACCTTTTTTTTTTGCTAATCCACGAACAGTTACACGTTTATTTGTAACATTAGTAAAAAAATCTATATACACACACACACATATATTATACTTGGTGTCTGAAAAACAATATATCACCATGGAAAATATTGCGATATTTCACTGCATCAATCCCCACCCACCCCTAATGGTCACTATATCCTACTACAGTTTTCAGCCAAAATTCCACAATTCATACATCAAAACTTTTTCCTTAGTCTGGATATTATTTTTACCATTTGAAATATTTAACATTTAAATTTATGAAATGTTTCCCAAAAAAAAGAAGATTAAGTATATACATATATACATACACACTCTAAAGCCTGTTAAGAACATTGAGGTGGTGGGACACTCCAAAGTCTGACGATGACTAAAAGCGTTTGCTCCCGCCAGCCTTTCTTCTCCTCTCATCTCATTAAACCTCTTTTATTTATCTTTTAATGGACAAAGACATAAAACACAACCACGGCCATATTAACTCTGTTTATCCGAGACATATCTTCAGAGCAAATTTACACGACTTGATAATGCAGCAAAAACACACAGATAAATATATGTATGGGTACATTACGCAAACAAGACAAACACAAAGAAGACGTTTCCCTGAGCGTGGAGGATAACACTGAGACGAAGATAGTTCAGAAAATGGCAGGGATGGATAGGAGGAGGAGAGTGTGGTCATAAACGCAGCCATAAACACAGAGAACAATTCGCTGTTTGTTTAGCTCCACATTTGTTCTCTAAGCTGTCTGACTTCATCCATGTCTCTGTGGCTTTGCCGTGGAATGAAGTGCATTTTTGGGACAACGTCCAGTGATCATAAACTCAATTAAAAAAAGGACAAATATTTGAATGTTCACTTCTCTCTTCCAGTTATTCCCCGTCTGGTCTCCAAAAACAACAACACACAAATAAATAAAGTCACTCTCTTTGGCGTCGTTCTTTGGAATCCATGTCTTCCTCATTCCTGCTTTCTTTATTTCACACTAGTTGAGATGTCATCACCCTGCGGGGCTGTCCGCTCTCCTGTGATTGGCTGCGAGTCATGAAAGATCAGAAGTGTTGGACCAATTGGATCAATCTCTGCCTCAAACTTTGTCCTCTAATTGGCCTGTGAAGACTAACTTACTTCCTGGGAAAATAAAAGTGCTGGAGTCTGTAGGACACACACATACATGCGCACAAACCGCACACACACTTCTTGCCCTCCCACAGGCCGTGGTTTCATTTTGCTATTACCATGGCGACTCCTTGGAGACCACCATAATGAGACTACAACTGTGACAACCGTGTGTGTGTGTGTGTGTGTGTGTGTGTGCGCGCGTGGATCTTTGACAGTTAACATTTTGTCACCGGTTAGTACTGTAAATCACACACACACACACACACACACACACACACACACAAATCCTCAACATGCAGGTCCCAACTTGTGAAACATCCTGACCTGTTGAGCAAGATAGGGTGTGTGTGTGTGCCTGTGTGTGTGTGTATGTGTGTAAAATCCTTGTATGTCAGTGCACATCAGGGGTGTTAGCAATTCTCAATGAGCAAATCTTCACTGGAGACAAGTACAAATGTGTCATCATGTGATCTGACGAGTGTGTAAGCGTGAACATACATGGTTGTGTATCTGTACACACACACACACACACACACACACACACAGTGTGGTGCATTTGTCCGTGTGAAGGTCGGTCATCTCAAAGAGCACATTCCTCACATATTCCAACCTTCGCAGTTAGTGTGTGTGCGTGTGCGTGTGTGTGTATCTGTGTGTAATATTTAGCCAGTCATGGCAGCTGTAGCCTCCAATCATCCCTCAGTGCAAAGCTCACTCCATTTATCACTCAAGACTCTGCTGCAGGATCATTATTGCTCTAAATGAGTCTGGGTGTCATATATCACCTCAATTTGCAGGTTTTACTGGTCAAAGCTTCTCCTCTGCCTCATCACTTACTCCATTCCCCCCGTGTGCGTGCACGCTCACATGCCTTCTATTTTGAACTTGTTGCACTACAGCTGAGGACCGTGCATGTTTCCAGCTGGGAAAAGCTGACTTGCGTAAAACCTAATGCGTTTGTAGTGCAACAAAGCAGAGAGGCACATCAAATCCATTTGTGTTGCTCCATTACAATTTTGAATCATCTTTATCTACAATGACAGCAGTGATTGTGATCCACCGCTGCCAAATCGTGGCGACCTAACGTCTTATAATTTGTATACAAACTGCTGCAGCTATTTAGCCACCAAACTTGAACATGTACACTTCCATGACAGCTGAGCAGACGCCGCTGTCCAGATACAGATGTGACTGAAAGCTCCACGTCTTAACCAGACCTTGTGGTGAGACTGTTTTCGCAGCAGCCGCTTCCAAGGTTAAGAATGGATGTTGTGCAATAGTGAAAAAGACATTCACAGTCATTTTAAGTCAGCAGTGCCTCTCGCAATCAAGATAAGTTTACATACACGGCAGTGTTGTGGGTTTCAAAACTGTCCTGGCTTTTATCATACTCAAGATATATTGTCGACACAGAACACAGAAGAAACACAAAGTTCCCCATTTATGTGATTCTGCCATCAAAGTTAGTTATGGTCAGCATCAGTGTAAGTACGACATGACATATCAAGGCAAGGCAAGTTTATTCATATAGCACCGTTCCATTGACAAGACAATTCAAACAACATGCAGCCAATATGTCATTTCTGCAGAGCAGGTTTGTTATCATCAGTAAAAATAAACAATAACAGGGTTCTAAACAGGATTTTCGTTTTAGTGTAATGGCAAGGGAGGCTTGGTCTGGAATGAAATCAAGTGACTTTGAGGCAAAATAAAAACCTACCTCACAAGGTAGGAGGTGCAGCTACTTTTACGCAAGTGCAAATGAGCATTTTATGGGGTTGTACCGACATATTTAAAGTTATTCCAACAAGTACAAAGGAATAGGCGAGGTATAACCTGCCAAGTATTAGCCTCCAATATGTTCACATGCAAAGATATTAAAGAAGATGATAGTGTGAATGGCACCGTGAAGTATTTAGGAGGTATAAATCCATCCCTTTTCATGACTGTACTTCAGTAGTACAGCAGGTTACTTGGGTACAAGAATAATTCCACTTAATTGAGCTACTGATGCATCAAGAGCTCATTAAACTCAATCTCTTCTGTTTAATCCTTAAAAACAAGCAAGTTGAGATTTTCTTCCTCCAATAAGTCCAACTAATACCTTTCAAAAAAAAGAAGTTAGCTATGTTTTTATACGTGGGTTTTTTATACAGTACATAAACAACATACAGAAAGCCCTTGATTAGCAAAGGCTGGAGCTTTTCATTTATCCGTCACACAAATATGCTCATCTTACACTCATTTCCCATAATGTCATCCTTTTTGATTAATGTTACATTTGTCTGGCACGAAACTGCTGGTTTAACATTTAAGAATAATATGAGGTGTGACGGATATGGCCATAAATAATAGTCTGAAACATTAGACAATGCACTCATTTGTGCACTTTTGTTTTACAGTATGTTGTGAAATGGGTCATGGCAGTTTGTTTAAAAAGTTGGGCCCCATATAATACGCTAGGAAAACACTGATCTATTGTTGCTCCACACACACTTTCAGGTTTATCTTTATATGAAGGCACAAAAACACAGTTACAGTAAATGTTACTTTGATTAGGCATCGTTCACCGACTCTTTTCCTTCCCTCATTTATTTGATTGCCTTTCCACTTCCCCTCGTCCCTCCTGCCTCCACCACTCCACTCCATTCATTTTCACCAGATTAGAGGAATATGAAAGGGCAACTAAACAATCGAGAGAGCACCACTCCTTTTCCTGTGGCGCGCCTGCAAGGGAGTTTGAAAGATGACCGCAGCTAAACACGTCTCAGATGACCACTCGTGGCCCCGATCAAATGGCACGTGATGACGGCATTTAGAAAAGTGATTCTGATGAACACACGCACATAATGTGCCAGGGACAGTGTCCATCACTTCTCCACCCATTACCACTTGGCTACAACCCAGTTGGTCAATCGGCATGGAGGAGAGGAGAGGAAAGACAGATAGACTTTTGCAGCAAAAGAGACAAGAAGAAGAGCTGGTAAAAAAAAAAAAAAAAAAAAGGGAGTTGGTGTGCATATGATCTGAGGGTAAAAAAAAGCTAAGAGAATCATCCAGTCTCTGCTAGAAGAGCAGCACTTGACAGAAGACTTTAAAAGGACACAGAGACTTTGTAGAACTAGAACAGAGAGAACTTCAAACTACTTAATGGCTGCCTGTGGGAGAGTTGGCAAGGTGTTTATAGAGAGAGAAAGCGGTTCTATAACAGTCTCTGTGTCACTTCGTAATATTTCCTCTGTGTATATCAATAGGATGTCATTCTCCTTTTCCGCCCCTCCTCCTCCTCCTCTATCTCTCCCTCTTTTATCAGTTTATCTCTCTTGCTTTCTGAGTGCTCGTATTTCCGTGCTCTGGAGACGACGAAAACGAAGAGTAAACCCGAGAGCGAGTGCATTAACGATTGCGTTTAAAGCCATTCAGCGGACAAACTAATGTGGAGTTATTTGTAATCGGTGCAATATTAGACTCTGTGAAAGAGACGAATGAAAGACAGAAAGAGAATAAAACATGAGAGAAATGACATCCAGATGTAAGAGGATGCAAAAAAAAAAAAACATCATCTCCGGCATCAGGAAATGCAAAGTTGAACCTCAATAAAATGAGTTTGTAAACCACTCACTCCCCCACACCAAAGAGGAAACCAGTGTTCTGAATGAATAAGGTGACAGTGGATCGACATCATCTATGTGCCGTGATGCAGTAAAACACTGATTTTCACTATAGACCTTGGTGTGCAATCTTCAGTTTCCAGATTTGTGGAATCACGGGAGTGATCGCACACAAAAACAAACAGCACACAAAAATAGTTGCGTGTGCCATAAATCTTCCCTAACAAAACACAAACACACACAGATCGTTGGGAGTGAAGTTACAACATGAGCCTCTCTCTGTCTCTGCAGATATATGTCTCTCTGTCACACACACACACACACACACACACTGGGTGAGATAACAGAAGTGATAGGCCATTTCTCAATTGCCAAGAATGCAAGGATTTACTTGCATACTGGGGTATTAATTATTACATTAACTTAAAATGTATAGCATTCAGTCAGGTCAAAACTTTTACATTAAAAACTAAATAATACGTCAACACCAAATCTCTTGATCATCTAACGCTGCTCTCTGTGCCGGGCACTGTGAGCACCGAGCATGTTCACCTCCGATAATGTCTCTGCCTAACAAATACGTCATATCTTACAATACAAAAAACCATTCCAGGACACAAAGATTTATTTCAGGTGTGCTCACACTCGTGTGCTAGTGAATTGTAACAGAACACGGACTGAGGCTAATGACGTTTCCCTGGCTGATTGTACTCAATTCCATTGTAAGTCGCTTTGGATAAAAGTGACTGCTAAATGACATGTAATGTAATGTAACAATGATGGGATTCAAAAATTAAATACGAAGCAAGAGACACAAGTTGTTCCACATAGCTTAGCGTGAGAGTCTGAATTCAGCACAAATGGGACACAAGGGCTGGGAAATGTATCAATATTATAATTATTAAACAATCCTTCAGATGTAAGCCTGATTATTTGTGTTACGGGAGAATTTGGCCACATTTATGGGCAATGTCGCTGTTTCTGACACATGCAAATATCCTTTATTAAACATTAAAAAGCCAAAAAAAAATACACAAGATCTTATTTAGAATTAAAGGTGACTGTATGTTTTCTTTTATTACGGTATTTAAAAAGAATTGTCACTGTAAAGAAGAAAACTCAATGAGCTCAACAATTCAGCCTGTCCAGCTTCATATCAAGATATATCTCATGCAGATGATATTTAGAAGCATTTACATTTTACATTGTATTTTTAGTTTTGTGTTAATACCCTTTCTAATAACCGATGTGTCATTAAACATAACTTTGCAGTCTGGATGATTACGTTTCTCTCTTTGATCCTTTTACGTCTGCTTAAACTCACTGCAGCCTGAACTGTGTTTCAGCGCTGCGCTGACCAAACTACCAGTGTAAAAGCTTGTGGAAAACCAACGTCTGGAAAGACACGGACGTCGCTACAGCAACAGCAGGAGAAACATTGGAGTCAGTCACACTCTCACATGTGGTGTAAACAGTCGAACCAGACGATCTAAACCACTTTGAAGGTGAAAATGAAAACGATTCCTCACTGGTGCAAAACACAGAGGAAGCGTACTCTGTATATATATATATTGAACAAAAAGGGTTAAATTGTCTCATTTGCGATGTCTTTACTGTCCTCAGGTACGCCGTATTTCTTTTAAGAGAAATGCTCGCCACAAAAGTAAAGAGCCAAATGTAATAATGCCCTTAATTAGCAGAGCAGAGAGAATAACAGGACACCATGTCGCACACACACCCACCCCAAAACTGGAGGAAGCATCTGCTCATAACAATGAACTCAATATGTAAAGTGTCAGTCCATCGTACAGATAAGAACTGAATTTAATTTCTCTGTGTGTACGCTTCTGTGTGTGTGTGTGTGTGTGTGTGTGTGTCATGTGCACCAACAGATAATGTCAACAGAAAATAAAACATGTGACCAAGCATGTAAAGAGAGGACAACAAGGGAGGAAGCTGTCTCATTATCTACTGACACCCTCAACTTCCCCTGCAAACTGTCCCCCGTGTGTGTGTGTGTGTGTGTGTGTGTGTGTGTGTGTGTGTGTTCACTTGTATTTGTTACTTTGTTAGGACCTTTTTCTGGCATAAAGTGTACTTTTAGCAGGGTTTATCATACTTTATTGAACTGATTATGTCTTATATTTATCATTTGACAATTGTTATTGTGTGTAATGTAGTTTAGCTGGTAGTTGTTATGCATTATCATTGTATGTGTTGTGTAACGTAAGCATGCCAACTAGGAACAATACAATTCTATTCTGTTCTATAAACACTGACTTTCCCAGAACTAGTAGCCCCCATGGAGACCAAAACCTGGTCCTACTAAAGCAGAACTGCCATTTTTTTAGGAACTATTTAAGTTCAGGGCTAAGATTTATATTGTGGTTATGGTTGAGGTTAGGGACAAGTCTTTGTTTAGGCTGCTCAAATTAATGAAAGTCAGTGCAGTGTATTAAGAAGAATGTGTGTGTGTGTGTGTGTGCGCGCTGTGCAAACCCTGTTTCCAAGTTAATTCCTTCTGGGTGTTTGACTTGAGTTGGGCCGGGGAGATAATCTCTATTAGATTTCTACTTGTAACTGCCAATAATCGTTCTAATAACAATTCAGCTGGCTTACTTATTAGCACACTTAGGAACAAGCCTGGTTCAGTGCGGCAGCACTTGAGAAGTCCAAGTTAATTCCTTCTGGGTGTTTGACTTGAGTTGGGCCGGGGAGATAATCTCTATTAGATTTCTACTTGTAACTGCCAATAATCGTTCTAATAACAATTCAGCTGGCTTACTTATTAGCACACTTAGGAACAAGCCTGGTTCAGTGCGGCAGCACTTGAGAAGCCACGACTCCATGAAGAACACAAGTCCGACTTTAGATTACGCCTCCTTCACGTGTCCACACGCACCTCATATGTCTCCACATGAGCAGGATATGGTTGGAACTGCCTCAGTGGAGGGAAGTGAAGCCGTTCACATCCATAATGACGAGAGAGTCACTTCACACAGCTGCTTAAAGAAACACTTATTTTTTTTACCTTATTTGTTGAAATAAATGTCACTTATCATTTGAAAATAACAATAATAATAATAATAATCAGTACTTTACAGTACACAAACAATATGGTAATGCTTTAGAATAAGGAAGTTTATTGTTATACTATCACAAGGATCAATGGAATAGAAAATGATCAGGCCATTTCCTGAATATTACTTTGAATACATCTCGTGATGGGACGGTACCACTTTTTTTGTGAACGATAACGAGTCATTTTAGACCATTTATTAACAATAAAGGTGTTAACAACACATTTGTGCCAAAAATTGCTGATTTTTATTTGCAATTAAGATTTTTTTGGGATTTTTTCGGATTTTACATTTTTATCTGTCCGATATCCAATCCAGTGATTCTCAGCAAGACAAATCATATTTAATCTTTACTAAACTATTGACAAAATTAAAATAACCCTTGTTTAGCACTATGTAACCCTGACCTTTCATGCCTCCAGTCACCTCCTGGAATGAGTTAAACTCCCCTGGGATGTTTGTTAAAAATCCCTGTCACACAAAAGTGAGTGTTTGTTTGTAGTTGGTGTTTACGAGTCCTAATCTCTTCAGGGTATGAACAATCAGATCCACACAATTAGGTCTAAATTGGAGCTAAATAACATCCCTGGGGACAAGTGTCTAACCGCCCAGGTGTTCTTGACATGACCTGCACATGTTTAGGGAGGGAGAGGAGGAAGGACGGAGGAAGTGGAGAACTGATTTCAGGGAAAAGGGGACTAGGAATTTGAGAGGAGGGGGAAAAGGAGGCAATGAAATTCCCCAGAATCCCAAACTCCCCGTCTGTGCAACTTCCTGCCCACATTCCCACACCAAGAGAAGGAATGAGGAAGATTATAAGTGTTGCTGCAAGAAGTTAAGCAGCTATAAGATGGGAAGAAGTGAGAAGAAGGGGGGGGGGAATGGAAATAAAGGGGTGGAAGACAGAGAGCAAGAGAAGACGGAGACCAGAGAGGGAGGAAATGTCATCCTGCAGTTTATATTAGAGAAACAACCTTTGCTTCATCTCCCTGACGACTACCAGCTGCCCCGAGAACAAGAGGGAGAGAAAAACAAATTGAATGTGGATTTACAGTGTAGATGCAAAACAGCAGCCAACAGCAAAAGTGTGAGGGGAAAGAAGAGCCAAAAGTTAAACAGAGTGATGGGGAGGATTACCCATAATGCCAGGTGCATTTCAGGCCTCCCCGTCTGTGGCAGGTGAAGCTGCCAGGAGCAGCTGCACAGCTCTAAATCATAGCTCCTCTTTGTTTATTATAAACTACATCTTAACTGACAAATCACCTGCTTTGGTTGTGACAATGTGGAAGAATTAATGCCTAAATGTTCTTAAACAATAAAACCAGGTCCCAAGAATAAGACCTGTCCTCTGATTTAAAGTGGTGCTGGTTTTTAAAAAAAACACATGAATCATCAAATCCAGGCACAGGGGGGGGATTTTTGGATGACGACGAATGAGGTATTAGCATTCTCAGGTTCTCAGGAACTCAGGTTCTATTTTGATCATTTGATATTTTTAATTTTTCACCAATCTGTATCATTCAACACCTCAAAATTCTCACTTATTTTGCAAAATAAAAGGAAGTGGGAAGTGTGTTTGGTCCAAGGACAGAGAAGTGACAAGCAGATGTTGTGACAGATGTGTGGATTTAGGATGTGAATGTAGACACCAACACTGGTATGCTGTTATAACCTCTTTAATGACACGATAACAAGTCCCAAATATAGAGAGTAATAGAGTTGCACGGTAAATTTAAAGGATAACACAATAATGCTGCATGTTAAAGTGGGGTACGCTTAGTAATGACACATGGAAACGCAGATTCTCCCTTAATCTATAGATTATGCGTATAGATAGATCTATACGCATAAGTCTATGTTATCGAAACAACATGATCCTCACTTTATCTCACAGAAGACAGCCAAGTGGAAACTGAGGGTAGCAGACTACAACACAGGGCATTGTGGGTAAATGCAACCAAAACACATGTGCGTGTAGAATGATAGCCGGGAGAAATGGCTGAGCCCATTGTTGCAGCGTGTTTGTGTCGTATGTTCACATAAAACAAAAGGCGATGGGATTTGATGCAGCTCCATGCTTTGCTCTCATGTGGCGGAAACAGAAGTTGTCCTGCATTAACCAACAGATGAGCGAGTTTACTTGTTCATTGTTGTCTCATCGTCCCCACTAAAATCTTTTTTATTTTCTATCCAATCCCACAAAACCTCAACTATCACTTTAATGTATACAATGGTAGTTTTTTTTCCCCTGCAGCAACTCCTTTGTCAAATAGGTTTATATGGTTTAAGCATGCGACCAGTCTCTAAGTTTGGGGACTGGTGAAATATGCACTGTTTAAGTAAAGCTACCACTTAGAGCAAAGCCCTTTCTGGACTGTATAAATTTGCAGTGTAGGAGGAAAGTATCTCTCCGTGGTGCTACATCAACTAGTGTCAGCCGTGTTACACTAACGCATGACCTGGCCCTGTGTGTTATGTTAGTGAGTCCTGCTGTCATTACTTCCACCTCCTGTGTACCCCACACAGATTTCCGCCTGCACGACCAGAACGTCCACGATAAATCACGCGAGGTGTGGCTACGCCTCCGTTAGATGGGGACAAACTCTTTCAAGGTAATCTGGGATCATGTTAGTACGTTTTTTTTTTTTTTCTGTCAAAGAGCAAAGAGCGTATGGATTTTAAGAGTAAATGAAAATGAAAGAAAAACAGTTGAGACTAGTGTGTGGTGGGGTGTGTCTCCTTCGTCTCACTGCCAAACCACTGTGTGTGTGTGTGTGTGTGTGTGTGTGTGTGTGTGTGTGTGTGTGTGTGCTAAAGTTGGTCATTATCGCCACTGCCTTAAGCATTGTGGGGAATTCTATCACACAGACACACACTTCAGAATTCTCCTCAGTTGAACATCTGACCATGTAGAGAGTGGTCTAAGTGACTGGAAAGAAGGAAAAAAAATATGGAGGAATTTAGGAGGAAGAGGAGGGGAGGAAGAAAACGGGACTGATGTGGAAGATAATTTCACATGAAGAGAGGAAATCTGTGCTGACGAGCAGAGCAGGAAGAATGTTGTTTAAGGAGAGGCGCATAAATCCTGTCCTAAAGAAAGTGACAGAGACAAATGAAAACACCCAAAGACCAAAAAGTAAGAAGTGAATGTTTAACAAAGCGAGGCCTATGAAGAAAGTGACATAAAACAGATGGAATTGGATGAGGACGATTACAAGTGAAGGACATACAATTTATTCAGATTAAATTACAAGGAAAATGTGACAAAATGAAAGGATGACTGATGATCAAAAAAAAAAAAAAAAAAAGACAGAGAAAAGGACTGGACATGGTTTGTTTGATAGAGAAACATCTTTACATAAGAGATACAGACATGAAAACACTGTTAGTTAAAAATGACATCATGGCACTGGTTGACCCAAACTACCAGTTACTGCCAAAAAAAAGAGACTATTTCTTTAGTTTGGGAAAAGTGTGTGCTTTTAAAAAGGTTCTCCATGTGCTGAGTCACTAAAAACTTAAACCCACAGAGACCGAGCCTTTCAACATATTCATCCGTGTCCTATATTATTCGCAACGTACTCCTTCCTTCTTCCCTTGATACTGTGAGCAGAACTTACTATCCTCTTTTCCCCAAGTGCAGCAGTGTGACAGTTTTAGGTTGCGGGACTTTTGGACGACGTCCTTGTCTTTTGCTGAGACACTAAAAGTTACTGCGGTGTAACATTGTCGTTCTGCTCACGGACGTTTTCATAACGTCAGCCATTCAAATCCAATTCTAGGTAAAAGCAGTGGACTCATGATGAGAGGAGACAGTTCCCTGTTTTGCTTCCTTGTCGAGAACATTATCCACACTGGCACCTCTGTCTTCATCTTCCTCTCCTCCTTCAACAGTCTATATTTAAACGCCTCTCCACTGCACACCCTCATATTTCCTCTTCCCCATCTTTGAGAAGGGTAGTGAGACATTTTAAGCTGCAGCCTGGTGTGTTGCTTGCAGCCCAAGTATCAAAGTGTTGGTGCAACAGACCAAAATGTCAAATCCTTAACCTCTGAAGACATATCATGGTCATTGTATGACTAAATATGATGCATTCCTTATCAGTTTCACTTAAATATTCACATCTAAAAGTAATAAGAAGAACAGAAGACCACACTGGAGTTCAAATATTTTAGGTACCTCTATTCAGAGAAATGGGTTCCATCTAGAATGCCCTTGTCGTCTCATTAATAACTGCTGGGTGTCTGTGTTGCCATGCCCTCCTTCTATTCAGCTCTGGTTTCAAATCTCCTGGGGAGCTCAAACACTGAGTTAAAGCTTCACTCTAGAAAATCAAAACTCCCGACACTTGAGCAGACGACTGTGGATCAGCAGGTCCAATCAGAAGCCTAGTGGTTTGAACCCTGCTCCTTCAAATGCCCTCAAATGGATGAATGATGAAGACGCACTGTGCTATATGAACGGTCATTAAGCCCAGAAAAGTGCTTTTAAAAAAAACGAATTCTGTGAAGCCACAATTATTTGGGTGCACTTATTTTCACCTTACAGCGGCGCTGCCAAGGAGCTTTGTTAGATCTAAGATCTAAAACTAGGTTTGCAGAGGGGCAGAGTTCTGTTTTCCATGTCTACTGTCCAGATTTCAATCTGCGTCACTGTAGAAACTCAATACAGAGACAAGCTGAAGAAACAGACATCACAGCACTGGCCACACAGCTTGACTGACAAGTGATCTTTGTGAATAGTTCAAAAACACCACAGTAATTACTACAAAAAAAATAAATCAAATCAAAAGAAAAAAGAAAAAAAAACTTAATGCAGTACTATACCCACAATTCCCTGCAATTGACCTCAGAGGTCTGGATGTTTGGAGGAAGTAAGAATAGTGAACACTAGCCAGCTCGGATAATGCCAACATTAACAGATGAAAATCAGGAACAACCAGTCAAATAAGGTAGCATTATATCCTTCTTATGTCAATGATTTCTAGTTGTTAAAGCGAAGCCAAGTAACTCAGGCACCATAATAGACGTTACAACGAGGAGTGGGTGAGCTAAAGCTCAAAGACAAGCTGCTGGATGTAAACAGACATGAATCGAGCGTCTGCAGTGAGTGACAGAGAAACACGTCTTCTCCTGCTGCAGCTTTGTGACAAAATCTGTATGTTTCTGGACCAGAGAAAACCCAAACTCGGGTCTATGTGCTGCAAAGGCAAGAGTGCCAACCCCTACACCAACCGTGTGGCCCACATACAAATAAAAACAAACTCTGTTCACAAAGACAAAAAGAGCGGCAGAATAATATCAACAACAACCAAGTGCCCTTTGATGAAACTGAGCCAATGTTGTTCTTTTGGCAAACACAAATGAGAGGAAACTCATGAGCCCTGATGACTTTGTTGTGAAAAGTAGAGACCTAACAGTTATGCCAGCTTATCTCAAGAATCCCAAATAATAAACAGAAGGACAGAGCTACTGTATTAACTAATTCTGAATAAATGTGTTATTTTTACTTATTTACTTTCTAATATTCACACCCCTCAGTAAGAATATAGCAAAACTACATGCAGGCGATGTGTTATACGAGCATTGAACGGGCTAAAAAAGAACGACCTGACTAACCTGCTACTGAACCAGGACAGATTTAAAAGACATACAATTTAATCACTCAATGATGTCTTGAAAGGAAACCCCACCCATCAGAGACTGGTTACAGGTCAGTCCCTCCCTTTACAGTAAATATAAAACTCCTGACTACACTGTCAAGCTGCACAATGGAGATAACAATATTTAACATTAAAAAAAAGTCTCCTTTAATGTTGATTGAGAACAATGAGGGAGAATGTTGCTCTATTACTCTAAGAGAAGACCACTGTTCTCTGATTACTGATCATTTACAAGTAATGTGACAACGGAGCAGCCTCTTCTCTCTAGTTGAGAGATAAAACTGCAGTCAGAGAGTCATTTTTATCACCGTAATGAAAGAGCGTCTCGGCTAAACAGTGTCACAGCTACACCTCAGGCGACAAACGGCCTATTATCTTAATATCACACGCACACACGAGACACACCAGGATGAAAAGAGTATTTAAAGACTGTGTGGACATTAACACATTTTGACGCACGTATAGACGGACAGACTGGGAGACATGCGGGTGATTAGGCCCACATACACAGACACGGACACACAGCACAAAGTAGTGGACACAAAGCAGTGGGGATATTATCACATACATCAACAGGTCATTCCATACGTGCCTTTGGGATAAATAGACGGCCAGAAATAAAGAGTGCAATGTGTGTTAGCGGGGGGTGGAGAAAGAGAGTTAATTGATCCGAGCAGGACAACATCTCCCACATATACATATGGATATACTGTATATACGCAGAGGCTAATTATGTGACTTTAACACCGAAAATACCAAATCTAGCTAGAGAAAGACAGAGCGTAAGACTTTGCCATGACTTTTCAGTTTCAAAAGGTTTAAAATAAAAGGAGATCTCCCAATCCATTACTTTTTAAATTTATCCTGTGAACAATCAGACGGACACGTGCACAGAAACACCTAACTACTGACGTGACTTCACCAAAGAAACTAAAAGGATGAGGACCACAGGGAGACCTTAGGAGGAGGAGGAGGAGGAGGAGGAAGAATAAGGAGAGGACGGAAAACAAAACCTAAACAAAATGGATGAAACCCATTCTGGCTAAACTAACAGACCGGATAGAGACAAACGAGAGAGAGGAGGAGGAGGAGAACTAAACCACATTTTAGAAGATCAATCAACATAGCTGGATGAAGAGGGAGTGTGGTTAAGGAGGGAGTTAACACCGACAAAGTGTAAAGTGTATCAGCACTTAAGATGGTGCATTAAAAACTTATTGTGGTCTGATTTAGAGCAGCCTGTTTGTACTCCATCTCTTCTACAGTCTACTATGAGATCAGTGTGTGTGTGTGCGTGTCTTACCAGGTTGGACCCTCCAGTCCAGTAGAGGAAGAATCCATCTGGGTCGACTTTAAGGGTGACCAGCGTGGGAGGTCCACTGTTGGTATCCTAGTCAACCGCAGAAATAAAAGTGTTAGATGGACACACTCCAAATAGAACATCAACCATTTGTCACAACTAACACATCTCACATATGCAAGTGAAGAGAAACTGTGAGTTTTTTTAACCACTGAGCACTTGGGCTGAAGAATGACTTTGTCCTCAAACTACAATGACAATGTGAAAAGGCTCAATTTACAAATAATAAAAAAAAAATGTTCACAATTATTTTTTTGATGGTTCGTTGCCAATTAAAAAAAATCGATAGAAATATCTCATATCTTTAAGGTATCATCCTAGCATTAAGGAGAGATTAACAGTTAAATGAATACTTCACCGATTTGCATTTAGCTTTGTATTTCTAGAATAGTGGTAATATTTTTGAAAAATTGTGCTTCCCAACCTCAGTTTCCCGAGTCAAGAAATATCTTCGTTCTTTATTTTTTTGGTACGTGCCCACCAGTGACACTTGGTCCTGTTAGCGTAACTGTTAGCAAAGATGGCGGACACTGTTTACATTCTGTCTTTGCATTCAGCTAAATGCAAATCAGTCAAGTATTCCTTTAAATGTTATCTCATGAGGTAATGTCCAATTGTTTTACCGAAATTTGACTTGAAGAGCATTTCACGTCACAATATGTAAAACAGATGATTAGCATACACTACATAAGGAAAACAGTGTGCAAGCAAACTGCCTGCTAGCACCGCCACCATGACCAGGCTTTTTTACTCTGTGGACACAAGACTGTCATCTTTATGCCCTGTTTTCCCTATCAGTCAAGCAGACTGGTGTCCTGTCCTCTTTGCTCCTACTAAAACAAGGAAGCTGCTCTGAATGGGTAAGAAAAGATACCAAACCATGTGAGCAGAACTGTGACAGAAGCAGAAACTGAGGATAAAACTGACTGTAACTGCAAGCGCCCAACATGTAAATCCAGTTGGGTTCTAATTAACAAATCAATACATCTAAACAATGTAGTATTTGCAATATTTAACCATTTACCGTTTAGATGTTGTTAGGTTTATTTATGTGCAGCTACTTCATCGAGAGGCTCCAAAAAGACACAGGGCCAGTGAGCTATTTTCTTCCCAAAATTAACTTAGTCTGAAGCATTATGGGATTACAGTCTCACACACACACACATATAGAGCTTGTGCATGTGTGCACCTGCCATGCAACAGCTGTTTCGATGCTGGAGACAGTTTGGCCATATGAAGTCCTCATTCATGCAGAGCATAATGATGGTGCACTAGTCTGAATCAACATGTCATTAGCATCATCATTATGGAGTCATACACAAGATACCACACACACAAATTAATTCATTTGAACCCTAAACATATTCAGTTCCTAAAAAAATGTGTTTCTGCATCATTAGGACCAGGTTTTGTGTCTTAATGAGGACTACTGGTCCTGACAAGTTCAGCGTTTAAGCCAGAAAAGGTCCCAAAGAGGTAAGCAATACAACACACACACACACACACACAGACAGTGTGATTACAGAAGTAAGTGCTCATGCTCCGTCCAACAAACACATCATCCAACCAAACAGCGTAAACAGCGATGATGATGATCCAGATTGCTTGTTATTACAGTGACAGATGACTCATGTTCACATGTCGTCATGAGTATCATCATCATCATCATCATCATCAACACCAGATGGTAAGAAGTGGAAAAGATCGGCCTGCAAAACCCACCGAAAGGTTTGCAACAAACAAACTGAGGATTTACAAAAACCACTGACCACACATAAACAGCAGGTGTTTGGTTTTAAGGTATGGAGTGCAATATTTAACCAAAGTGGAATTATTAAAGATCATTAAAGCTGCCAAGCAGAGCAATGAACGTTTGAATGATCATCTGCCAAGCGTAAAAATGATTAATGCAAATCAGTTTCCTCGTGACGTCCAACTGGGAAACTAAAGCAAACTTTGCAGCAGGTCCATGAGGGACTGTTTATTATAGCATAACCTAATTCTAACTTCAAGCAAAAAGACTCACATTACTTACTCGTTATTACAATCAACTGATTATATCATATTTGGTGCTTCATCTCAGCAGAATGCATAAACACAGCTTTCACAGTAGCTTCATCCACAAGGAAACAAAAGCAAATTGTTCAACATTAAGCTTATTCTTACTTTGTCCTATTCCCTCAGAAAAGCTGAACGTACCTTAAGTTTAGGCTCCACGATTGGCTAACACGGAAATGGTTACGTTTGGATTGGGGATAAGGAAAAGGGAGGACAGGATGGTAGGAAGTAGGAAGATGGAGAGTAAATGGGTTTGACAGAGGGGTGAAGGTAAAAAGACAGAAACAAATGATCAGGAGTAAAAGAAGAGATGCATTATGTTCAACTTTATATATGCACTGGAAAATGCAGTCGTTTCATAAAGACGATACGTAGAATTACGTATTAAGCCGACTGTCAGATAATACACGGCGGCTGATCATTATTTGTGAAGTGCCCATCGCTACATAGAACAGCATGTATTACTCAAATGTCACGCTGTGTTCATCTCAAGGCCGTGGACGTGTCAGACATGCTTGTTTGCAAATGGCAGCACTGAGCACTTCTTTAACTTGTCAATCCGTTTGTCAAAGTTTGTTCATCTCAAGCGTGTAATACAAACGGCAAACAATCGAGACCGCTACACTTGCTCAAAGTGCTGTAAAAACAATGATACACCTAGTTAGAAACTGTGATTCAAATCCATATTGTACAGAAAAAACATATGCAAAATGCCTGCGGGGGCCGGATTAATCCACGCTTTGCATGAGTCAGATTCAGGGTTTTTTCAGCAGCGACCAGTTTCACTTTAACCTGTAAACAGAATCATCTCACATGCTCAAGAACTCATAATACATTTGAAATGTGATCATGGTGAACACATAATGGAAGCCATTACTATAAAGCAGGCAATCAGTGGTGCCCACACATTCACTTATACAGAGACTTATACTCTATAAATCCCTTTTATGGACTTAATTCATGATAAACTTTATGAAATCCATTTCAACAAAAACTTATAATACACATTACGATAAAATCCTTTCACTTTATTTTCCAGCTCCATGGCATTTTAAACAGACTCAAAAAAATGCTTGATGGAATGAATTCATTGGGTGATATTTCTCTATATGGAGGTGACACCGAGGACGTTTAGATGTGTATAGAAGTTTGATTCCAAGCTTTTCTACTAGGGATGGGACGATACCACTGTTTTGTGTCCTGTACCAATACCCAAATCACAAACTCGAGCATTTACCGATACCAGTCCGATACAGTCATTTTCAACCATTTATGAACTATAAAGCTGTTGAACATATTTATGCTGAGTCATCTTTAAAGACATAATTCTCCAGCTGTGTAACAAACATTGTTCTCCCAAAAAGAACAACATAACAGCCCAAACATGACTCAACTCCAATCCCTACTTTCTACTATATAAAGTATCACAAAGAGAAAAATGCATGAAACTAGAGAAAAGGGAGATGATAGTATTCATCAAGGTCATAATAACGACTATGATTTGACCTCGTCATACCAAATGTCACATAAACGACACACTTCACTCCTACACCGTTAGACCCAATTTCAAGTGACATTCAGGCCTCACTTGGGATTCAACACTCAAGTTTATCTGGGCTTCATAAAAGCAAAAAAAAAAAAAAAAAAAAAAAATGATGGTCATAAGAAATCTTAAGTCATTTCTTTAAAGATATTTTTTGTTCAGCTACTACACATTAGGTTCAAGATGTCTTTATAATCTCCAAGGGGCAATTTGGGTTACAGCCAGCATTCACATACATAAAATAATTAATTAGCGCCACATCACACGTAATAAGCGTGGAATCACATTTAAGATCCATTAAGAAGGCAGATTACCGCAGGAATAATAAATGATGATTTAAACCCATTTGTTCTGCACTTGGGCTTTTTTCAAGCACCTGACCTGATATAAAAGTTCCTGGAGGTCATTCAGTGCTTTTCCAGGGATTTTACTGCACAATAAGGCATTTTTTCCCATGCTAGCAGATAAGAGAAAGTAAGAAGAGATTTAAGAAAACAAGAGTGACACAAGTGGTGTCGATGATAAAACTGTGTAGGCTTTTTTCTACAGACAGCATCAACACCGGGTTCAAAGCACAACATGTGGTCGATTATAGTACTGAGGGGCTGGTGGACTGTCACCACAGAAGAGATAGACGAAGGGTTTTTCCCTAAGAATCAATCTGCATCTCTTGTTTTTTCAATGTCAATATTTAAATAGGAAGATTCATATGGAAGTAGATCTGTGTGAATATCTTCAAATAACACTTTTCATGAAGCAAACAACACTTAAAGAAAATAATATTGTATTTTATTTTTTTGAAAATACACTTTCTGTGTGCAGTGGCCCTGCGATGGACTGGCGAACTGTCCAGGGTGTACCCCGCCTATCGCCCGATGTAGCTGAGATTGGCACAGCACCCCCCGCGACCCTCTGGTGGAGGATAAAGCGGTAGATGATGACTGACTGACTGACTGACTGACTGACTTTCTGTGTGCAATGATCGGAACTCTGTCTGGAACTCTTTCCCCCCCGTCGACATCAGACAAAATAATTGATTGATCCAGACGGATCAATCAGTCCGTTGAGTTGTCACTCTAAAACTCAGCAGCCAATCAGGAAGCAGCTTCCTAAGCTTCCTGACCATGGGCGGGGTCAGAATCACAAACAAAAAAACGCAGCGCAAAGAACAAAATCGGGGAGCGCAAAAGAGTCGAAGCAAACTCTTAAAATGCAAACAAAAAGTGTATTTTCAATTGTGTGGTTCATTTTTGTTGGCTCAATGCATAAAGTGTTGCTTGCTTTGTGACAAAGTGTATCGACACAAATCTTATTCCATAGATTGACACCAGTGGATGAAATCTCTCACTCCAGGACCATGATCACAGTCGTCGTCGTCGTCATTATTATTGAGGAGAGACACGATCACAGAATCATCTGCACAGTTGATGATATGGCGCCGGCTGCAATGGCTTCGACATTCATTTGTGTATAAAACAAAAGCGGGGAGAGAGGAGGACACAGCCCTGGGGACAGGAGCTGTAGGGTCGATGAAACAGAGACCTGTATTCATCAAGCACTAAACACACAATCTGCCCCCACAAGAGCTGGATCAGTCTTATTAGTATCACTAAACAAAGAATCACATGTACTGTATGCACATGTATGCATCACAAGTGTCAACATTCTTTATCGAGTGATAGTGACTGTGTTTGTGTAGCGAAGCATAGAAAAAAAAAAAACAAATGCAAGACTATCACAAGAGTAAAGTGCAGAGTGTTGACACAGCTGCATTTCTGCTATACAGCATTTTCCATACGTACGGTCGAAGAGGACATTTTAAATGTCGACTCCGTTTCAACCCAGACTGAGTCTACCATCTGAACATCTTGCTTCACTGAATGACTTTGGCCACGGTGTGAGCTGCTGAGATGCTTCACTGACAACAGTGACAACTGCAGGATCCTGTGTGCTCGCGTGTACCAACGCGAGACATTTAGGGAACACTGGCGAACTGTAAGACGGCTGGGTAGAGTTTCCAAAACTGGCATCCGATGATGTTTTTCTCAATCTCTCTATCTAACTTTTTTTGAGATCAAACCGGTTGAGGCAGATGGCCGCCCACGCTGTCGCCGAGCCTCATTCTGCTCCACACTTCTTCCTGTTAAAAAGATTCTTCCCCCCCAACCCAACACTGTCCATAACTACTTGGGTGAAGGTTGGATCTGGATACAGTCAACACCGCTAACAAATACCATAAAACAAAACGGACAATCCACCAACAATGCGGTAAAATGACTTTACAGTAGATGCGGATTTCCTGTGGGACCGGACTCACAAACATTCACCCAGAAGAATGTGGCCTTCAGGCTCATGTGACCGGTAACATACAGATTTCTAACAAACGCCACAGGGATGAGAAACACATGCACATGTCATGATGATCTGGACTATTTGCATGTCACCACCAATATTTGCATGCCATAACTGTCATAACTGTTCTCTCACGCGTCTTATATCATATCAGAGGCTCAAATTTAGGCTCTATTCATTTAGGCCAGTAGTCAGCAATTGGTGGCCTGTGGGCCAAAACCGGCCCGCCAGCATCAGTCCCTTGGCCGGCAGATGATTTAACAAATCTGATCTGATTAAATTATTTGCTTATCTTCACATCAAGTTCAGAGCTCTTATTGTGAAAACAATGTGGACTTATTCAAATAGATCTCAAGAAATGTATCATTTCATTTTGGTTTATGGAGGAAGCGAAAAGCTTGTAGAACCACAATTGCAAAAGTATATTCACGACAAAAGCATATCATGGCAGCCCTAAGAGAAAAACAGGTGGTTCCAGCATCTTAAATGAGAGGAACTACTTTTTCCACAATAAATTTGCCATCACTCGGCTTTTGTTGGACAAAAACATGTGTTCATAATCAACAGGTTTCCAGATCATAAAGAAATAGAGATTTTCAAGGTCATCTTTATGTTAGAACAAAAGGTAACTTCAGTTTGAAGTCGCAGCTCAATTTGAAATGTTACGACACCTACACAGGAAGTCATTAGCACAAATCAAAAAACTTTTATTTACAATAAACACGCACCCTACTGCGTGCTTTTTATGTGAGAGTGGGTGGTAAGTCTATAATTGGATGTGGGCCCACTCGCTAATTAACCGCCATGTGTAGAGAAACCTTCTGAAGTCTGACTTTTCCTCCTCACCGCTCATTCGTTTCATGTCCATCATCCTCTTCCCCTCCAATTTCTCTCTCCCCTCCTTAATTGATTGAAGATCATGTCTCTTTCTTCATACCCCCTCCAGATGCCCTGACCCTCATTACCTGGGTCACCACACACACACACACACACACACACACACACACACACTTACAGATTATACATTGACTTCCATTCATTTGGACAGCCTCAACAAACCTTAACCATAACCAGTTAATGCCTTACCCCAACCACAATTCAAATCTTAGCTCTAAACTTAAAACACTTCCTCACAAATGAGGTTCTGCCTCATTAGGACTGGGTTTTTTGGTCTTCACGAGGACTACTGGTCCTGACAAGGTCAGCGTCCGTGCAAGGAAAGGTTCAAAAGAGGTAACACACACACACACACACACACACACACACACACACACACTATCACAATCTATTAAGAACGTAAAGACGTAGCCGTCCCGTCACTCCTCATATGGACTGTCCTCACCGCAAATGAATGTGTGGTAAGTCGTATCAGTCGGGAGAGAGGGCCATTAGTGAGAAACTGATAAAAGAGGCTGATTCAAGTGCACCTTTGCTCAGTTTCTGAGTGTGTGTGTGTGTGCGTGTGCGTGCGTATGGGCGTGGTGTGGTGGGAGAAGGCCAACAGACGCTCACTGCGAGTGTGTTTGAACTGCTGCTTTGGCAACACGGTAAAAGTTGATGACAGTGGTAACCTTTGGACTGAGAGTGAAGTGAAGAGAGAGAACTGAGGCCAGAGAGGGGAAAAAAAAAATCTATGGAATCTAAAAACAGTAAGTCAAGTACGGTTGCAACAATTACTCACTGGTCGATTATTAATCAATTACTAAATGAATTGTCAACTATCTTGATAATACATTAGGGTTAAAGGTTTTTTTGTTTTTCTTTTGAATAATTAAAGCATGTTTTCCAGCTTCTTAAATGTGAATATTTTCTGGTTTCTCTGCTCCACGTAACAAAGAAATCATTAAAAAAACGTTTGTGGACGAAACATCGAGACATTCGAGAACGTCAACATTCACCAAACGAGTGCTCGATTAATCTTGGAAATAATTGACAGATTCTGCGGTTCAACATTCACCATTAAGGCTGTGTATGTAGGAATGTAAGAATCTGATGATACGATATCCCGATACATTGTAACAATACATTGCGATACAATAAGAAAGGTGATATGTTTCAACTCAATTGGTCGGAGGGTTAAATACAACACAGTACCACAATATTTTCAGTACATTGATATTTGATTACAGCCGTATTCACTGTGTTTTTAGATTTAGAACATTAGGTACCATAAAAGAAAGATAGAATAAAAATAGAACAACTCATTTACACATTGCATTATTTGAAACAGCGATTTTTCAGCCCTACTTATAACCATTATTGTGCAGCTCTGATTAAAAGCCTGCAAGTGTATTTTCTAAAAACCTTTAAAAAAAAAAGAGCAGAGACAAAAGTGGACAAAGAGGAAGCAAGAGTCTGAAAAAGGACAAACACCGAGGAAGAGAAAGTGGTTAAGAGATTACAAAGCGTCACATTAAGTTATAGAGATACAATGAGGTCACATGTGTAGTAAATACAAGGGAAGTGTGTATGAAGAGAGCCAAAGAGGAGGAGGAGAGATGGAGCAGTCCAGATGTCAGTCCCACACTTCACATGTGGCTGTGGTTGACCTTCCACCTCTCTCCTCACTCTGCATCTCCCTCCCTCCTTCCATCCCTCGCTCACTTCTCACCACTCTGTCAAGATGTCAGCAGTGTTTCTCAGCTCAGCGTCACAACTTCACACAAGCCCGTGCTTCCTCCTCCTCCTCCTCCTCTCTGCGCTAAACGTCTATCCAGTGACTGGATTTTGGTTTTAATGCATTAAAGACATAGAGGAACAAATTGTGCTTTTCTGCAGCGTCCCACTGACAAAGCTCTCTTTAACAAAAGAGATCTGTTCCTAAGAGGAGTCTTTTCATTTTGAAAAATGGGCTGTCATGTTTCAGGTGCAAAGTATTTTCCGAGCCGTTATAAAACCTCTCTCGTATATCAAGCGCCGCTCGCGTTGTGAGAACAGTAAATGCTAACAGATGAACGGTGAGTGCGGCGTTCAGATGTTCTCAAAATATCTTCCAAACTTGTGTAAGGAGCTAAGAAGCTGCGGTGCATCAGCTTCCTCCGTGTTGAGGCGTCATGAGAAACAACCCGAAGCCAAATAGGATAAAAAAAAAAACAAGTCAACAAAAAAAAGGAGCTGCTCAATCCTGCAGAGGGTAAATGTGATGTCATTTAACTTCTAAATGCATTGTTTGGTTATTAAATGGATTCTTCGATAGTTATTCTGAGGAAATGAAAACGTGATTCTTAGTTTAAGGGGAATAAAAGCTAATATAAAAAACATAATTATGAATATTCTGCCCGTGGAACCACCTAAAATCATAGCGGTGTCTTTTTGTATCCCACCTAAAAGAAAAAGAAGTGAATGCAGTAACACTTAACATGATATTATAGTAACAGCATGTAACAGTATGGGAATAACCCTTGTATATTATGGTAATCTGATTTCTAATGCAATTTCCAGCTTGGTAATAGTTAGAGCTGAAACTAGTAATCGATAAATCGATTATTAATCGATTACTAAATTAATCAACAACTATTTTGATAATCGATTAATCGGTTTGAAGCTTTTTTAAGGTTTTCTGATATGTTATGGACCAAACGATGATTCGAGAAAATAATCGACAGATTAATCGATTATAAAAATAATGGTTAGTTAGTAATAAGGAGATCTTTCCAGGTAATAGCTTGGTAATGAGATTTACTATAGTGTAATTCCTTCGCATGAAAATGTTTGAGAATCCATGTTGATGGATGATAGAATATTATGAAGCTAAAACTCATCGTATGTCCCACAAACATCCATTTTCTCTCTGTTCATCTGAATAAACAAAACAAGACACACATTCAGTGTGACAGGGTTCATTTTATCACACTTCCTGCTCAGTTACGGTGTTTTTAAGATGCGCTAAAAGTGGCCAGGGCCAGGGCCAGGCCTGAGACTGAGCTAAACGTTTGGCTGTTTTTAAAGGATATAAAGTTTCCTGGATGCATCACACTAAATCAGGAAAACATGTTAAAAATGTGGAGACGTGCTGTCAGAGGTTTCTATGACTCATTGATTGAAGAGCCTGCAGGCAGCAGAGTTAGTGTATATTTCCCTCTAAAACTATTTCCTTTAGAGCGGGCAAAGAGTCAGTGTGGGAACTCCCAGCTGTCGGCTAACACATCAAAGCGCTGTGTCGTCTACACATTTGTTGCCGGTGATGAAAACAGTAGACAGAAAAATGCCTCGTCATGATATCTAGGAACTGGAAACCTGGCGGAACGACGCAACAATAGCACTAGACCATCTTTGATGTCTTCGGCGGTGTCTGTACAGAGTTGAGTGGAGTGCAGAGCCATCGACAAGGTCTAACAAAATAATCGCACCCAAATTACAGGAAACGGCCGTGAAATGCAACATTTTATGGTCCGTCGTATGTTGCTCAAAGTTACGGGGACGCAAAGTGGAGCCAGAACCTCTAATTTCAAAAAGATGTTACCTTCCCATTCCTCCATACAATTAATGAACATCTTGTCATCATACGCAACTGCGCTCAAAAGCCCCGGTTCCCTCCTAATTGTGCGACGTTAATATAAACAAACAAACAAATCAAGGCCAGAGATGTGGATGAAAACACTTTTTCCTCATATGGTTCTGGGCAAAGAAAACGTGTGGAAGCTGTGTTTTGCTTCGGAGAAAGGTTCATGTACAGTGTTTGGTTTGAGCACACAATGCCGGAGACTAGTGAGTTTACAAAACACAGCGGGTCTGACGCTACGTTCCCCATTCAGTTTCAAGGAAAGGTGGTCTCTCGGGCTTTATGATAATATAATCCAGCTGAATGGAACTCCCAAATACTCCACAGAAGAGGTAAATGTTAATGTTATGTGTTAAGATGATTATTTATTTGACTTCTGTGTGCTTTTAAGATTCGTATCAAAGCACTCTGCAGGCACACTTTGACAGAGTGCCAAGCTGCTCCGTAGACAAACTGTCTGTCTGTGTTTGTTTAATTGCTCGTTTAAGAGGAATTTTAACTGAATTCCAGTTGGAATTCAACTCAATTGAATTGCAGCCCGGCCACAGAGGGCGGAGCAGCAGCGACGGCCGAGGCAAAGACAGAGGGAGGGAGGGAGGGAATCAGAGAGGGAAAATGGTTTGGCTCTGGAACCCTTGCAACAAGCTGGAACAGGAAGTCATTCAACGTGAAATACACACCCAGAGCAACCACACACGCATTCACGCACGCGAGCGTGCACGCATGTGAGCGCACATGTGTACACAAGCCAAAGCACAGAAGAAAAAAGGTCAATTTGGAATGCATTCTTCCTCCTCCTTCTCCTCCCCCTTACATGAGTCAGTGTCCATGTTTATGTGTGTGTGTGTGTGTGTGTGTGAGATTTGATGGGCCCTACAGTAGAATTCCCCAGGCCATTAAGAAACAGAGGTTTAGTTGTGAGACCAAAAGATAAGACGGGGAAGAGATGACAGCAGCGGCTCAGTGATAGACTGTATGGTCTGCAGGAGAGGTGAATGAATCAAGGAGAAAAAAAAAAAAGAAAAAAAACATGGCATATGACAGAATACAAGATAAAGGGAAAAGGAGATGAGAAGATAAATATAGAAATAAAGCCATATAGAAGAACAACACAGCGATGAGGAAGTAGACGGGGGAAGAACGGGTTGGGGGTCAAAAGTGGGGTTTTTCATGTAAACAAGCGGCACTGCCCTTAGGCACTTTCTGGTTTGTGTGTGTGTCCTAATTCTATTCTCACTTTGCCAAGCCCTTAAAGGAACACGCCAAGTTTTTGGGACGACAGCCCAAATGGTCAAATTTCCCTATAGAGCACTGCAGTCGCTAAAATAAAACCACTCTGTTCCCATCAGACCACTCATTTCTGAATGTTTACGTTGTTTTATTAGCTAAAAAAGTTACTTTAACATGGTAATCAATACATCATAATGGACCGGTGTGTACATTAAATTGAATATTCTACCCATAAGTATCTTTGCATGAAAGTATAAATCACACTTGAAAACTTACTTTCTGGCATGCAAAGGCCACCGTAGTTCCCTGATGCTCTTGAAAAAGGGGAGATTCTTACATACTGGACCTTAAAAAGGTAACCGTAAAACATTTTTAGCAGCTCCCCTCTCTCCTCTCCATTTTTTCTGTGGCACAATCAGGCTATATTGTATTAACTTCCTGAAAAAATGTTTTAACTCTTCAACACCGAGCGTATCGCAGGTGACACGTTTACCGTAATTACTTAAAACAGTTTCTGAAAGCTGAGAAGTTGCACGTCAAAGCCAATGTGTGGTTATTACGGTAAAGAAGCCGACGAATCAGTGTCTTTGTCACTAGAGAGGAGAGAATTGGAAAAACGCCTGTACATAGTTTGCATTTTCCTGTTTTTGGACATTGAGACAAAAGACTCAAACAAATGTTATTTTGTGTTATACTGTTCAAATTTCGAATTTGACAGGCAGAATCTGGTGTTTGTGTACAAGTACAGTGTTTTTTCTAAATAAAACAACTTGTTTTTCCTTCATTTTAAATTGTTAAAAATAATGTTAACATCCCATAAATCGACAATAACTGCCAGATATTGAAAGTTAATCTGGGGGAAAAAAAGGACAAAAGCATTTTCTGGGACTTTTATGCTTAAAATAAGCAGGAAAAAAAAAAAAGTCCAGACGGACATTTTGAGGCTTAGGCGTTAAAAAGGGTTATAATCATTCACATGTAAAACTGATTTTTGAAAACTAAGAGAATTTGTTATTGAACATGCATTGAACATTTGTTTAATAAAAAATTCTCTTAGTTTTCAATTAATGATGTAAGAGTTTGAACCCAAGCACCAACAGAGCTAGTTTAATTTCAACCGCAAGAAAAATGGAAAAGAAAAATGGGCGGATAAGACTGATTTACATTATGGATTTGGCAGGAAATCCACTCTAGTGCCTTGTGGGACTAAACAGGAAAATATGCTGTTGAGTTCCTGACGAAGTAGAGGTGTTATTCAGGGGACAGTAGGGGTTTAATGGGGAATGGGCCCTTTTTTTTCACTGCAGACACTCACACATGTTTTAACAGGAAAAGCACAGGTGTTTCTGACATCATCAACAATGTCTCCGTTCACTTCAAGCAAGACAGGACAGGGAGCCATCAGGGAACTCGACCGTCAGCTTTTCCTCGTATGACCTGTCAGTTTAGATGATTTTTCTCTGTGTCGGGTCAGGTGACTGTTCAGGTTTTTAAGCCAAACTGTTCAAGTTTTATCTTGATAAATCATAAAATAGAAAATTAGTAACGGCTGATTTAATGCAATAATTGCTTCAGCACAGCCTTAATATGCAAAGAAGATGCCAAAGTCCACTTCACTTAACAGCTTTGTCAGCAATTTGGAGTGTAATCTATCTATAAACTGCAGGAACGTCGGTCTGTGTCTGTCTGTTATTTAAATATCTCTCAAACCGATGGTCAGATTGATTTCAAACTTGACAGGTTACTTGCTACCTGCACGAGTAAGTGCGGTGCCACGTTTCGGTAAAAGAAGCACACATTGGCTTTCGCCGCTCCACTGTAGCCCCTCCCCCTCTCACTCACACAGCACTGTGGGCTACCTGAGAGGATAAGCATCAGCGGGTAAACAGTTAAGCGAGTGCAAGATGTGTGGGTGATTATTATGTCTGACCTCAACAATAAAGACTCCCTGAATGCGGTGTGCCTGCATTAAAATGAGTCAGCGGATTTTGCAACAACAGGCCAACAAACACGGGTATGCAGAGGCTATTCAAAACTATGCCAAACATGATGTGCAATAAACTGACACTTAGAGTAGCCCAGCCTTCTTTGGACAGTCTTTAGACTTTAAATAAACCAACGACAATTCCAAATGCAAGGTCCCAAATTTAAACGAGCGATAATGGTCCCGAATTTAAAGACGTTTCAGAATCCCACACATGCAAAGCACAACCAGCAACAGACAACAAGTGGCAGACAGAATGGCATCTTGCCACTCTAATTGACATTGACATCAAAGATATTTTAAACGCCACTCATGCAGCCCATATTTGACATATTTGCAGTAAAATACAGTAAAAACAGGCACATGTTGAACAGGTTCTGTACTAGTTATATTAAAAATTAGAAGATAAAAACATTCCTACATGACTATAGGTGTGAGAGTGAGAGTGAATGGTTGTTTGTCTCTATAGGGCCACACCCTGCGATGGATGGATACTGTTAAATCTATAGATTGCCATTGACAACCTGGAACATCAAGGGTTGCTGATCCAAGAGAGGCTTGGATACATGTGGATGGAAATGTAACCTGGACGTACAATAAAGTGGAAATCAATGTGCAAACCCTTTACATGACTCTTCCTCACCTTAGTGATTGAGGAATTGAAACGGTAGCAACAAATCAGCTGATAGGAAGCTGCCTACAGCTAATGATTTGGGTGGCTTTGGAATTTAGTTCACCTTTGCCACTACAGATACTGATTCCCATCCCTAATGATGTAAGATATACCTCAGTAACTTTGCTTTAAGTTCAAGGAAAGTAGAAGCATCACTTCTTACAATCAGATAAAACAGGATAACTTCACTGAATAGACATCATGATTTACTCCACTAACTCCCTCGAGATCAAATCTGTATTATCTCAACCTCTTTTTGTGATTAGAGTTCACGTCTTTGCTGTATATTTCCCAAAGCAGTGTTCCAATTCTCCAAAAAAGACAATTTGCTGATGGAGAGAAATAAAAGGGAAGAGGGGACAGAGGGAGAGGCGGACGGGGGAGAAAGCATGCACATGTTTTCAAGTGTTCACACACTTAATCTGCCACATAACCATTTCCTGGGAATTCCCTTTGAGCGGGTGAGAGAGGGAAGAAGACAGAGAGGGTTAGTGTGTGTGCGAGTAAGACACAGAGAGAGGGAAAGAGAGAGAGGAAATCAAAAGGACATGGCATTCACTGTTTGCGTGACAAGATCCTTCTTTGGAGGCCACACACAAACACTTGTGCACACACATCACGTCATGATTCCAGAGTGTGCGGCTCTGTTGCTGATAACTTGTTTACTTATGTTGACCATTTTTTATGGCCTTTGGCAGCAGTTTGCATACAGTACAAACAGTGCATGCAAGTGTCAACACCACACCTGACCACATATCTACACACATATGGTAATAACACCTCACTCTGCAAGATGTGGACGACCCACAGGAGGGATGAGTCGCTACAGTACTACACTAGTATATGTGTCGGGCTGATGCTGTTCAGAATCAATGGCTTGGATATCCATCCATCTAACTTCTACTGCTTGATCCTCCACATGAGGGTTGCCAATCTCAGCTGTACACAGATCGCCAGTCCATCACAGCGCCACATATAGAGACTCTGATACAATCCAAAAAGCCTAAAGTTCAGACAAATTAACCATTTAAACAGGGTCAAAGTCAAATTCAAAGTCCACTTTCACACTTTTGCAGCACCTTACAGCTGTGGTTAATGTATATATGTATACATGCATACTCAAAGTGATTATTTCACTCCTTTTATCACAATAAAGAGAGTGTATTCGGCTACAAACAATAAAAATCATGTTTTATAACAGCCCTGGTCAGTCAGAATATGTGTTATCCGGTTGGAACATGGTGTTTTTAAAATGTTTCTATGACTAGGTGGTAAGTGCATCAACACTAAGATGTTAAAACTACTGTATTGGACAGATAGGGGTATCAGACTATATTAAATGGGCATAGTCTTCCAATTTCCGCTCATGTGCTGTTTTTATCATCCCTTTTTCCTCTCAATAGGAAGACTATTTACAAAACTGACATTAAGTGCTGTCGAACAAGAGCGGAAATTAGGTACAGCGACCATTAGCTCCCCAGGAAAATGTTTACTGATGTCATAAACTCTCCAACTCTCATTCAAAAGGACTTCTTTCTGCAAGCACCGGAGTGACTCCTTGGTTTCTGTCATACATCCTTGGCTCCATTTTTTCCAAACAGGAAGACTACATGCATTTCTCTATGTTGTAGACAAGAAGAAGCACATATCTCACATACACGTGTGTTGTAAGTCACAGACGGGGGTTCCTCCAAGTGGAAGACACAGGCTTTCAATGGCAGACAGCGACTTAGTTAATCATTGATGGCCATTCAGACACATGCACACACACTTTCTCTGGAGGAACACACACACACACACACACACACACACACACACACTCTTATTATGATGGGTTTAAGACAAAATATGTGGAAAGAAAAAAAAAACATACAGCAGCATCATAGTAAAGTGTTACAGCTTTAACACAAAAACAAAAGATCAAGGTGACAATCTGTGTGCTTGATTTGAACCCAAACAACTTCTCCTTATTTCCAGTTTGACAGGTCACAGGTGTTTTCTCCTCTGATCCTCGGGAGGAAAGGGAAAAAAAAGGCACAGATGCAGGAGGAGGAGAGAGAGAGAGAGAGAGAGAGAGAGAGAGAGAGAGAGAGAGAGAGAGAGAGAGAGAGAGAGAGAGAGAGAGGAGGAGAAGAAGTGGGTGTAAAAAGAGGGAAGCTCTTAAACTAAACCTGAGCCTGGTACAAAACCGGCTGAACAAGAATTCAGCACAACGACGCAACACACACATTCAGGCTCTGCTGCCTGCTGGCAACTATAGGGGAATTTTTTTTCTACGAGAGCCTCTGATTCTCACACACACACACACAAGCAGTGTTGTAATGTAACAGAGTGCAAATACTTTGTTACTGTACTAAAGTACAAAAATCACCTATCTGTCCTTTACTTTGTCATTTGTATTTCTAGCAACTTTTACTTTAACTCCACTACATTCCCTCCAACTGTCTTTGTTGCTCGTTACTACCAAATAAAATCAGAAGAAGAAGAGTTGGTATTATGGTCTGTATTTATAAAGAGCTTTTCTAGTCTTGACGCCACAGTTTTGCCATTCACACACTCCAACATGGGGTTTAGTGTCTTGCTAAAGGACACATATAGACTAGCAGAGCCAGGAATTTAACCTACAACCTTCCAGTTGAAAGACAACTTGTCCTACTGCTGAGCCACCATGGCTCAATCCTTACTCTTTTCAATCCTTAATACTTTTACATCTAAAACTTGAGTACATGTCATATCAGCACATTACTTGTGATACTCAAGTACAGTACATATCATATAAAGTATACTTTATTATAAAAGTGACGTCAGCTTCTACCAAAGACATTTTCTGGTAAGATACTTGAGGTACCTTTACTCAAGTATCCCTTCCTTCTAGGTATGTTACACAAGACTGCACACAAGTATAGTGGGGCTACTGTGTTCACCGCAGGACGGAGTGTGTGCACACACACACCTGCCCCCAACACATGCTCATTAACTGTGTCAAAACACACACACACACACACACACTGGGCCTACTGTCAAAAACAGGTTGTTATGTCTCGTGTCGTCTCTTTAAGTCAAACTGACTGTTTAATGACACAAACTCTGATTCATGACTTGACTGAAAGCAGCCTGTTACACAGTACACTGTTGTCGAGTAGAGTAGAGCACGCTGGGCTACGGGGAAACTTTCAAACATTTTCTCTTCCTCACCTCGTCCCACTTGATGAATTTCCCTCCTTTCTTCAGAGCTTCGTGGACACACACGGGTTTGAGCTGCAGCGCGTGGACTCCCGGCTTGGCCCCGGCCATGGCGAGGGACTGCCTGCCCGGGTGCCAACGCCTAAACCCCGGCTGCGGTGAGCTGCACTGCTCGGAGGGAACAAAAACGCGCTTCCTTCCTCCGCTTCCACCCCGGAGTTCCTTCTTCTTCTACTTCTTCTTTTCCGGGGAGACGACGGAGGCGCGCGGGCGGGTGGGGGCGGAGGAGGGGGGGGGGGGGGAGTAGTCTATTCACACACGGACTTCACGAAAGTTCAGGAGAGCTTTGCGGAGAGTTTGAAGAACATGAGTGGAGTCCGGGAGGAAGACAGGATTTGGCTGCTCCAGCGCGCACCGCCGCTATCTTGTCCGCGTCCACGCAAGCACCGCGGTGGCGCGCATATAATTCGGCTTTTATTATGGATTTGATTCATATGTTTGTTTACTCGTGTAGAATCCTTTAATCGCGCACTTGAGCGATCCTTTCCTTCCTTCCTTCCTTCCTTCCTCCCATCTGCTCGACCCTTCTCCTCTCCTTCAACTCACCCCTCGTCCTCTCACTCCTCCACCAACTTTCTCTGCTTCCTCTCTCTCTCTCTCTCCCTCTCTCTCTCTCGTGTCTCCTCCTCTCCTCTCTACATGTTTTCTATGAGGGGGAAAAAAAGAGAAGATTTCAGGATGAGAGAGAGAGAGAGAAAGAAGAGGAAAAAACAGCATCTGACCGAGCTGAGTGGATGAAATGAGAGAGGGGTTGAAATGTAGTGAATGATGCCATATGTATAGAATGTCAGATTATGAATACTAAATGCTGCAAAACTGTCTGCTACAACTTAGAACGTTGCTCCACTGGTGTAATATTACACTTCCCTTCAGTTAGGAGACTCACATTAAAAGAATTGTCTAAATTACACCAGCTATTCTTGCTTTTCTTTTCGTTATTTTATAGAAAATGGCCAGAAAGTGTCAGTTAAAGTGGTTTGGCACAGTGTTCCACAGTAGCTTCCTGTTCAGCAGCACATAGAAAACTAAGACATATCGACAGAATACTGAATAAAAAAAGCAAATCAACATGACCAAAGCAGCAAGACAAGGACACAAAAATCAGTGGCTGCAGATATAATCGTCTAACAGTGTGTTCATGTGTGTGAAACACAGATGATTGGAGCTGGAAGGAGATATCAATCTGGTGACGTGATCCTGTCTGGGCTCGAGATATCCTGACGTTTGTTCCTCAGCATGGAGTCACGCACTTAACATAGATCATACGTGTCCCATAATGCAACTCCCGTAGACGTCACAGACCCTCCTTTTCTGGCAAATACCCAGAGTCGGCACCAAGGCAAACGCGAACTAAGCAGCTGCTTGGGGGGGCCCCCCTGGTAGTGTGTGGAAAGTTCTAGTTTTCTTTAGATATATTCCGATATCTAAATAGTGTTGAGCTACGGGAAATTAAGTTCACGCATGTGCTGTCCATGCGCACCGAACGCGCTCTTTGAAAATGCAAATTAGTACGCGACCACTTTTGTGCTTTTCCTGCCCTCTAAGGTTTAAGAAAAACACAAGAGTGACACTGATTTGGTGCAATTTATTGTGTCACATTAGTATCAATAACAGTCAAGAGGGAAGGGGGGGAAGTCAGGTTAGGGCCCCATAAAGGCTTGGGTCGGCCCTGCAAATACCCATTAGTAAAATTATTTTTTTTTCAAACTGAAAAACTTCCAGAAGACATTTTTTCTTTATTTATTTATTTAACCTTTATTTAACCAGGAAGAAAGAAATCTGTTTTTTAATGAGGGCCAAAAAAAAGCCTCACCAATTAAGTTATTATTCAGTTAAAATAATATGCCCACACCCACACCCACACACACCCACACACACACACTACAGAATACAACTGTTGAACATAAAAATCAAAACCAGTTCAGGGGAAAACAGCAGCAATTTTGTTTTACAGTGCCTCAGAGTATATACTGTATGCTGAAGAGCCATTTCCATACGGTGACCTTGATGTATTAAATCTGCCTCTTTAAGTTGTCCTTGGCTGCAAATGTCTTTAGCAGGACAAATATAAAACTCCACTGTTTTTAGCAGCCACAAAGCTGCCGTAGGAAGCCGTCGCGCTGCTGCCAAACCATAAGTGAGTGCAGGTTAATCAAAGCTAATTAAAAAAAAGTCAGAATATAGGAGTTGATAAGCTGATATTGACTGGCACATTTTCCAGTCAGCAAAATGAACTTGCTCCATATTTACCTGCAGAAATAAAAGTGTTATTGATCTTGTTTTTAGTTTAATCTCACTGGTCGAGTCATTTCCTCAGTGTAATCTAATGACGTCATTGATTCTTTGAATTAATCATGCCTTTAATTGCTTTCCCCAGCACTGACACTGACAGATTACGCTTGTCGTCGGTAATGTTATTAAATATGAAAGCAGTTATCACAGTTATTGGAAGCCGGTAATCAACTTCGACTTCATTGAAAGCAACATGAAGCGAGTGTTCGTAGCACTCGGGCAGTCCCATTGTGGCATAGTTTATGAATGATGATATTATTAAAGTCTGGAACAGGAAATGATTTCCAGGATCCCAGGTCGGGTCATTAGGTAACTTTTCCCTCTGCGTCCCTGGCAACGTGGTTCATGTCTTAAGAAGCGTGAGAGCAAAGGAGGCTGCACAATTCCAGTCCGATCCGTTCCAAATCCTGCTGCCAAGCAACATTATTCTCTTTCTCATAAAAAAAAAAAAAAAAACATTATGGAGCAACAGATTTTTTGGCAGCAACTCCCTCACTACACCCAGCAGGAATGTCTGCTATGCTGCAGCCTGCTGACTGACCGACTGAGTGAGGGAGTGATGGAGTGAGTGACTTAGTGTTGGTGTGTTTTTCCTTGACCAGATCCAAGGAAGCAGAGGAGATACAACTAGACAAAATAAAATATGTAAACTCATTGAATGTATGGGTCAAACTGGGTCAAAGGTCACAAATGCTTTTACTTTGTCCCCTTAGCCCGTAGAACACAGAGCATTCCGGCTGCTTTTTTCCATGACTATGTTTAAACTCACAGTATATACTATAAGAATGTGCAATATGGAGTGTGTTATATCCTTTTTTTTCCACTACTAAAAATGCGATATGAAATGAATCTTAACTTTGACTCGACAACATGGAAGAACATGAAAAAAACATATAGACACATCCCCAGGATGTCCATATAAGGATGTGTGTATTATTACCATGGGTGCACCTGTGAGCAAGTTTCCTGTGCATGAATTTAAAAAAAATGTTTTTAATTCAAGCCAACTTCTTTTTTTACTTTTTATTTAAAGCATAGTGAAGTACTTAAGTACTTAAGTAAAAGTAAAATTACAAAGTACAGTAACGCGTGTCAATGTAATTCACTACTTTCCACCTCTGGCTGTAACTGAGACCAGGACCAGGACTCAGACTCATTGATTCATCTGTTGAATCATCGCACGCACTCTCACACAAACGCGACCTCTCAGATGACAACAGACAAAAAGAAGATGGACACATGCATTTGCATTCTCTCAGCAGCATGGCACACACACACACACACACACACACACACACGTGAAACAGGGATATTATGTTTCTCAGACACATAATAACAGCCCTCCTCTCTTGTACACGCAAATACTCGTATTTTTAGATGAACAATGCTGCGTTGAATGCTGCATTTGAAGTACAAGCACCTGTGGTGTCAATAGTCTGCCTCTGCCCTCAGCTCACCTCACCTCACCTCTCCTCTATCTCTCTGTATGAATACGTTCTTTCTTTACCTCCCTCCCTTTTCTCCCGGCCACATTCACAAACCCGCTTCGTCCTCAGTGTTTTTCCTATCGCGCCCCCTGGTCCAACAGGTGTCCCTCTCTCCCATGGGATACAAATGTATTTTTTATTCAGTAACAGCAGTAAATACAGCTCAGATGGTTTTTCCCTGTTTTCTCTCCTCCATCATTTCTGCTCAGTGTCAAGGAAGCAGTTAGTCATTGCCTGCTGGGTCAGGACCCACGGACGGATGCAAATGCATGTGTCCATCTGCTTTTTTGTCTGTTGTCCATAAAATGGACTTGTGATTCATCTGTCATATATATATATGTACTGTATATATCTCGGGAATGGCTGGTTTATCCATTCAAAATTAAGAATATTTGTACATTCACAGTTCTGATACTGGCTACTATAGTTGTATATAGTATACTTTACTTTCGCACTAGTACTGTACAATCGTACAGGACTTATACCATATGTTACTGTTATTTAGCAGTCATTGAGTGCTAGTTTGCCATTAAAAAGGGATGCTTGATAGATAGATAGATAGATAGATAGATAGATAGATAGATAGATAGATAGATAGATAGATAGATAGATAGATAGAATAATAACAATAATAATAATAAATAGAACAAGCAAAGACAGAGATAGTTTTCATTCATGGGCACTGGAATGAAAATGAGATCTAATCAAGGTCAGGCATGTAGACTTTTGTGTTCACGGCAGCAAGGAAGCAAGTATATTTAGTCTTCACTACTACATGTGTGGCAGATAGTGACATTCCAAGTGTTTGGGGCAACATAATTAAGCAAGGAAGCAAGGAAAAGTGAAAGAATGGATGTTGGAAAGGAGGAAACATTTGGAATAGGAGCACGCTCGGAAAGAAAAGGTGAACTCATAATGGCCTATTGATTAAAAAAAATTAAAAAAGGGTTCAAAAACAGACAACATTGATTACTAAAAGAGGTTAATATTGAAGAAGAGACATATGGAAAAGATGCTGCAAGGAAAAAATATCTCCAACCACTCATCTCTCCTCTATCAGCTTCTCTTTTTCCCTCTCTTTCTTGACTGAAAGCCAGCTCTTTTTCTCCAACGCAAAGCCAGGAACTCACAAAGACACATTGTACACAGACATATCCACTGCCCTCCCTCCACACACACACACACACTCACACAAACACAAGCTCTAATGGAAAAGGTCTGACTCAGTCAACAGTAGCAATAAAACCTTGATCAGATTACGCTTTGGAGATTCTGGCCCCAAACCTGCAACGACAGGTCACAGGAGAGTGGACCCATCTGTGTCCATGACATCTCAGCATCACTGTCACAGTCATGTGGGCACAATGTGGATTACAGAGAGCAGAAGAGGCACTCACAGATCATTTGGATAAATGTGACCAAAAACAACTCTCACAAGAGATTCATTCATGTCTGCCCAAATCTGTTTAGCTGCATCAGGAAATCCTATCTACTGCCTCTAAACGGTTATTGCTTTGTATGAACGTTTGACACTGTCACAGTCTGCACACGGCTGCATTAGAATCCTGTGCTGTCATCTAGTGGCAGTATTGGGCCAATACAATTTGACAGATACTGCTGTGAGTGTATAGTCGGGGTGTGTTTCCCTGCTATCATAGTTAACGAAAACTAAAACATTTTTGTTAACTGAAATAAAAATAAAAACTTTTGGAAAGTTTAAAAAAAACAACCCAAAAACAACTAACTGAAACTGAATTGTGTGCTTATAAAAGTAACTAAAACGAACTAAAATTGTAGTGAAAATGTGGTTATTTTTTGTCTTTATAAAGTAATTTCCTAATCCTTTTGGATTAATATGAAGTGTGTTTATTTTTTCTATCTTTCATACTATTATTTGTTGTTTTAAGATGCTCCACTGTTCTTTACTGTTTGCTTTCTGTTGTGTAAAGCACCTGGTGTTAAAAGTCACTTAAATAAAGTTGCAAAACTGTGACATTCAGGTCGGAGTTGTGCTCTTTCTCATTGTGTGTGGGGGAACAGTTTCACAGCTCCCCCATGTGGAAGGAAGTCACATATCTCTTTGAAAGAAAAAAAACCCAGAAATGTATGTAAAGTAACATTACAAGTCTAAAAAATACTATTATTTTTTATGTATTACAAATACTGATGTATTATTACCGATAGTTTTTACTGTGCTGGTTTCATACACTGTGTTTTTGTAAAAGGACCAACTTCTTCTGTATCAATTTTGTCATTGTTATTATTTATTTATTTATTTATTAATGACTTGTTATGTATGTGTCTGGAGATGTCGGAGTCATACGGCTTTAAAGTGAAACTCCTGCCAATAAAAGTAATAGAGGAGAATCCTTTCATCACGCACACGTGTGTATTGTACATGTATATATATATATATATATATATATATAATAAAGTAAGTGTCAGGAAACCTTCCTCGTGACACATGCATGCACCCACCCATGTCTGGTCTTTATTCTCTGTAAAGATTCCAGTGAGTGTTTGAGATTCTTGTTTGAGCCTCTGACATGACTTTCATACACACACACACACACACATGCCATATACTTGTACATTCAACACTCTGCAAGGGCAACACAGGCAAAGATTCCACTCTGACCTTCCTCTGTCTGGATGACAGAGGACCCGAAAGGTCATACGAGCCCAGCAGCTTCACTGACGATGATGATGATGCACGTGAACAGCTAGTTTGCATACTGTGCATTCGGCGGAGCGCTTGTTATATATGAAGCGAGCGCATGTGTAAACATTCAAGTTACCGTGTGTGTTGGTCCGTCTGTGCTTACTCAACTGGAAGTCTCAGACATGCTCGCTGAATAATTCACGTTTTTCTGTCTTCCATGCTGTTGCCATGGCTGTCTATGAAAATGACACACACACACACACACACACGAGGCAGAGAAATCATTTCTTGTCCTTGTCTTTGCCTCCTCATTCACTTCCTAACACTATTATGATTAAAAGTTCTTGTTATTACCCAGCCTGCCTAGGGGTTGGAGGTTCCCTGTGAAGAAACGTGGCTGGTTTTCTTACCTTACCATGGCCTGGGACATGACAATAACCCAACTAGAAAGTCCAGATGTCACAGCTGCTTTAAAACTGTACAAACAACAAAAAATACAGTGAGTAATCTTTAAATATAATACACACAACATTCATTTCCTTAGCTTGAGCAAAAAGAAATGAGCCTATCTTATCCCCGAGTGTGAAATATGGGTGTGAAATTGTCACTGCAAACATCCGACACACATAGCTGAGAGGACATTTTAACAGTTATGAACTCTAGTCGAATGAGCATTCGAGTGTTTGAAGCAGTTATAGGCCTCCAGGGACAACTCTGCAGACCTGGGTTTGCTTCTGGTAAGAGATTAATGCACACATGGATAAATAATGGGCTAAAGTGGACCTGGTGCCACAAGGAGGCTTATGAAGGCTCACACCCACTCAGTCATATTTGCTGCCCCCTTTTTTTCAGCTTCATACGTCAACTACAGTGAGGCCAAAACACGTCATTTTCCAATATAAATCACAATTTGAAACAACACCATTAGCCAATCGCAAAAGCTGCAATTCAATCATTCTATTGATTACTGTCAGCGTTCCTTCAGTACGTACAGATTTTCGTACTCTTCCGGTGCAGTGTGATTCCATTGGGGGACTTCAAACGATCTTTAAGGGCACTTGAAAAATCTCTGGAAACTTGTTCCTGTTCTTCACGTTTTAATCTGCTCCGCTTGGTACCTTGATTTTAATGTACTGATTTTACCATATGTCTATATTTCTGTGTCCTGAACTAATTGTTGCTTGACCTTGTACCTCAATGAGACTACCTGCACAAATAAAGGTTAAATACATTGTTCCAATGAAAAGATTACAATACACAAATGTTAAACATTCCTTACATTAGAATATAGTAGTTTGTATTTTCACGGTATCTCCATCTTGTTTTAAATATATTACAGTCAATAGCCAACGGAAGCTTCCGCGGTATTAAGTGACCATGTCTGTGCTCTGCAGGAAGTACTGAACTAATCTTTCAAATTAACCAATTCTAATGATTCAGTTACACCGAAAACAACGGCTTTCCTCGCCACTAGCTGTGTTTGTGTCGCGATGATTCCCGTGGGGCAGCAGAAACTGTCATGTTACTCAACTGTGAAAATGTGTTGTTCCTTATTTTCTCATGAGAGAGTTGGCAACCCTACTTCTCAAGTAGAACGTGGTCAACTCGGGGGGGCGATGTCTCTCCCAGTTCCGACCTCTTACTTCCGAAGTAAACGGAATGCACCATCACGTCCTTGTCACATGACAGTGGGGTGAACATCACTCCGTGCAGCATATTAAATGTTTTTACTGAAGTGTGAACGTGTTAAAGGAATACTTCACTGATTTGCATGTGGCTTTGGATTGCTAGAATAGTAGTATTTTTTTTAAATTGTGCCTCAGTTTTCCACTGAGTCGGGCAAACCTCAGTTCAAGGTTTGACACTACAATGCCAGTTCCGCACTTTTTAGACTCACCCACACAAGACTTAATTCCTAGAACGTAAACACGGTGTCCGCCATCTTTGCTAACAGCTACGCTAACAATGATTGAATGGCGTTTTCAAACTGATATGGCTGCAAGGGAAAAGACCTGCATTCTGGCGATGAGTGTACCGGAGAACCCAGAAATAAGTAGGTGCTTGATGAAGGAATTGGGAAAAAAGGAGGACACCTAGGCGGAGCTTGACAGTACGGGTCATATTGTATTTTAAATTTCTTTTCTTTTTTGTGACATCTGAACTGGTCATTTTGGCCAGTATCATCAAACCATCAGCTCGTTCCAAGTAGAAACACAGCAGCACAAGATGGCTGCCTTCGTAAAGTGCAAAAGGACTTCATAAGCAGAGGCTAAGATAACCTAACGCTTTTTATTTTTAAGTAATCATACACTCATACGAACATACTTGTTTCTGCCAAATGAGTATGTCACACTGTTAACCTTTAAAGCAGGGCTATTCAATGACTGGAATACTTCACAGATTTGCATTTAGCTTTGTATTACTAGAATAGTGGCAACATTGTCCTTCCCAACCTCAGTTTCCTCAAAAATACTACCCCTATTCTGGTGATCATTAAAATTTAAAACCAGCGCAAAGTACATGACAGTAATAAAATAACTGTGTGTGTGCACAGAATCTGAGGTAGCAGAAACAAAACATGTGCACTGTAATAGCTGTCATAGTTGTCTCTCTTTAAAACTTAAAATAAAAGTGTTTATCATATTTAACACCAGATAAAAAAGGTGTGCAATATTAGCAACAGCATTAGTTTCTCTGAATTAAGATAAATATTTGTCACATGTGACGCATGCATGGTCAGTGCTTCTGTAGGAACTTTTCAGTGAAATGTGTTTGTCTCGTATTTCCTTGGCTGGGCCACTAAGGAGGTGGCTTTTGTGCCACATGTGGCCCGCGGGCCGCCATTTGAATAGGCTGGTCAGTCAGTCATCATCTACCGCTTTTATCCTCTGCTAGAGGGTCGCGGGGGGTGCCGTGCCAATCTCAGCTACATCGGGCGATAGGCGGGGTACACCCTGGACAGTTCGCCAGTCCATCGCAGGGCCACACAGAGATAGAGACAAACAACCATTCACTCTCACACTCACTCCTATGGTCAATTTAGAGTGTTCAATTTACCTATCCCCACATTGCATGTTTTTGGACTGTGGGAGGAAGCCGGAGAACCCGGAGAGAACCCACGCACACACGGGGAGAACATGCAAACTCCATGCAGAAAGGCCCTTGTTCCAACCGGGGCTCGAACCCGGGTCTTCTCGCTGCAAGGCGAGAGTGCTAACCACTACACCACCGTGTGGCCCCTGAATAGGCTGGTAAGTTTATTTATTTATTTATTGTAATGATGTCATGTGAATCTGGTGCTTGAAGGAAGTAGAAGGCTACATTCTGGGGGAGCTGCAGTTCAGTTACACCAGAGGGTTTTTAACGTGGGGTGGAAAAAAGGAAAAAGAAGTTATTTTTCCTTTTAGTCGCGAGAGTCCAGTAGGAGCACGCGCGCACTTCAAGTGTGTGTGTGTGTGTAAGAGAGAGAGAGAGAGAGAGAGGGAGGGAGCGAGAGAGAGAGGGAGAGCGAGAGAGAGAGGTGTGCTTTCTCTTTGTACTGACTGAAGAGTTGAGGTCGTCGCTGCTGCCTCGTCTCTTTTATGTAAGCAGAGTTTACACGCGGCTGTAAATAGCACAATAAGCCGGTCGCACTTTTCGTTTCGCCGTTACTTGTCTCTCGCTTCTGTGTTGTTCTGTGCTAGTTTTTTTGAGAACCGTCTGACCAACAAAGCGTGAGGTCCAGGCTGTGGTGCTTCTCCTTCTTCCCCCTCTGTGGATTTTTACCCTCACACATCCAACACCAGTCGTGGTTTTTCCCCTCAGTTTTTTCCAGTCGCTGCGTTTTCTCGCCTCGTTCTCCTTCTTTCAACACTTCCACACCTCCGGGTTTTCCTCCCCTCCCTCCCCACTTCGACCCCCCCTCAAAAACCGAGCGACCATGGCTGCTGTAACGAGCCCGGAGACGAGCCCTCCACCCCGGGTTTATTTCCAGACGCCGGATGCTTCCGAACCGGAGACGCCGGTTCGGAAGCAGGGACGTGTTACGGTCAAATACGACCGCAAGGAGCTGAGGAAGAGACTGAACCTGGAGGAGTGGATTATCGACCAGCTAACGGACCTGTACGACTGTGAGGTAAAGACCCCGCGACAATAACCGGCCTCCGAAACCGATCGATCCGGCGGCTGTGTTAAGTAATAGGGCTCCACGGTGAAGTCAGTTTATCAGGTCTTTGTGTGCACTTTCCCTGCAAAGTGTTGACAAAGACACATTAACGGGCCTTTTGTCGCTGCTTTTTGGCCTGGCCTCGCTTCTTCTTCTTCTTCTTCTTCTTCTACTACTACTACAGCGTGTGTTACTGTACTGTAGTGTGTGTGTGTGTGTGTGGGCCATGTGTGAGCACATGAGGTAATGAAGGCAGAAAATTAAAGGGAAACAACGTGATTATGATTAGCGGAAGAAGAAGAAGACAAAATCCACAGCACACTTTTATACGAGCGGGGGTTTAAAATGCACTGCAGCACCCACAGGTGAGGGCTAAATGTAGCATAGGCAGCTTTTATAACCTAATCATGAAACGGAAAGCCGCTGTTCTGTGCTCTGATTGGCTGAGGCTGTTTTTAAAGCACACCTGTAAACTCGTCTCATCCAATATTAGCTGGACTGGAAATCACTACTACACAACTGGCGTCAGAGAGTGTGGAGCTGCTGTTAAAGGGCAGGTGTTGTCTTTTCTTAAGAAATAAGCAAACATTAACTTCAGTCCTCTGTTTTGATCTTTTAAATTGTTTATACAAATCATATAATTCTCACTTTTCATGTAGGGCTGGGCAGCAGTTCAATAACAAAATATGTCTCAATATGATTTTTGGTAAACCATAACAAAGCTTCCCTCTATATATATACTGTGTGTATATATATATATATATATATATATATATATATATGTGTGTGTGTGTGTGTGTGTGTATATATACAGTATATGTTTACAGTAGCTATTGCACAATTACACACATTGTGTATTTCTGCTCATGAGGAAGTTGAAAACCACAGGTTTCAGTATTTCAGTCTACTCCTTTACTAATATAAGTGGAGCACTGAAAGAGTACATTTCGCTGGAAATTGGAGAATCATAAATCACCACAACATGATTAACATCATCATTATTATTATTATTATTATTATTATTATTATTTTGCATACAACAAAATTATCTAACCACTTGTGTTATTTGCCCATCTAATCACAGGGATGAATCATACAAACAACACTCCTTGATTCAAAAGACTGAGGCCAGGTTGAGTAAAAATGTGTCAGAGTTTGTAATGAGACTGCACCTTGGCTGCGGACGGTGATGGCATGTGCATACCCATCATCATCCAGATGTTGTTACTAACTAACCTAACAGTGTCCCTGCACAGTCACACATTAAAACACACATAGTGACACATTGGAGAGTGGTGCAGCAGCAGCAGCGGTAACAGCTATAAGCTATAATATAACCTGGCAGCAGTTGTAGTGGAGCTACCGGCGTCAGTTGTTGGTAAGCTCATGACAGCTCCACTGAGCTGGCAGTGACCCACATTCTATTCCTAGTGTGAGGGGAAAACAACGACTTAGCAGGTTTGGAGAATTCTTGTGGCTAATACAGAGAAATGACAGGTCATTTGAAGAGCAACCACACTTTTGGTTACCATTGTATTTGACCTAAAAAAACAAAAAACAACAAGTTAGTGACCCCTTTCACAGCTCCACTGAACTGTTTCCATATAGGATTCAAAGCCACAGAATCTCTTAGGGAAGACTACAACTCTCGTCGTGGTGTGTAAGAAAACATAATTTTTAGTCTATTGCAGAAGTTTCTTATGCGGTTCAGTGGGATATCCCATGAGATGTGGATAATAAAGAGGCATGCACGTGCCAGCAGAGGTGATTGAATGGCCTGCAGAGGATTTTAAAAGGACTGGGCTTTTGATTGTCTGCCAATACTAGTTTGCTATGCATCAAAACCAAGTGGAGTCAAAAAATGTGCAAGTTAATGCATTGAGGAGAAAAGCTTTGCAGCACTGTGTCCCGCTGTGAACGTGTGTGATACAGCAGAAGACATTTAAAGGTGGTTTTTGACAGAAAGATCTGATTTTTAATTGATTGCGTCGCCTCTAGACTCCAGTGATTGATAGAAGACCATCTGTTATTTGGATTGAAATCCACTCAGTCATGCACACTTTAATGCACTGATGGTGCTTTTTAACTTCATGTATAAGGTCAGGGGTCACACGTCACTACTGGACACTCAGTGATTGTATCTGCTGTCCATAGACAGGGACACTTGACACTTACGTAATGATTTATTATGAACATGTCACGTTCATTTCGGATGATACTTGCGTATATGATAAGTGAATTAATTATTTCCCCTTTTTTGGCCACACATTCCTCACTCACCTTGTACCTATTTCTGGCGTCTGTCCACCGTAGTTCCCCGTCTTCATTGTCCAGATCCTCCCTGCCTGGGCTGTTAGAGACAACAAAGAGATTAATTTACAGTCGCTTCACTGATGGAGACACATTGGGCTCATTTAGGCAGGGAAATGTGGAGCACGTGCTGCTTAACAGTGTAACCAGAGAGGCGTTTTTTAGTCAATCAGGGAGCAGAAGCGGGAACTGGGACAACCCTGTTCACTGACAAAGACATGGAGCATGTCTCTTGCTTTATTTCTCCCTTTTTCTTCCCATGTCTCTCTTTCTGTTCTGACACGTTATAATCCAGTCATGCATTTGCCACCCTGCGTCGCTACCCTCATCTTTTCTTTATCTCCTTTTGTGGCTGTGCATTTCAGCTGTTAAATAAAGCACAGGGAGTTTTTTCTGCAGGGAATTCATAACCAGCTATTTCCCCATTCATAGAAACCATTTAAACATGCTGCAAGTAAGCAGCTTGTGACATGTTCGTCCAGCCATTACTCAGCCCGTCAGGCAGAGTTGCTATGGTTAATAGTGGGGTTGCGATTCTTCATGTGATTCTATGGCAACAACAAGGCTTGTTAAACGTCCGTGCTGCTTACTCAGGAAGTGGTAAAAGGGGTGTGCCTCTTGTGACATTTACAGTTCCAAAAAAAATAAAATAAATGTTTGTAACCCAGAACTTAATAAAAGTCATGAAGGTGTTACATTAACAGCGACTTCACTGATGTCAATGTTGGCATTTGCTGTGTGTAAGAAACACTGGTGGTGCTGCGGTTCGTCAGGGAAGCTAAACCAAACAAACCTGAACATTGATTGAGTTTTTTTCCTGAATATCTATAGTAACAAAATTAATTTCATAAAGTGAATTGTATCAGGTCTCATGAAAATATTAATAACACTTTTTTTTTCCACAACTGATGCAACACAGCCTCCAAACCTTACCACTGCTTTCCATCTCACAGTTTACGTCTTAAACCCTCAAGTATAAACGGTGTAAATCTAAGTATATAAACAGGAAAGTGGCTGTTAATGTAAGGCCTCGGGAGTGTTGGGTGGCACGTAATGAAATCAGGCAGCGTTTCCTTAAGGATGTTTCTTTTAAGTCATGTTCACTTTCTGTGTTGTTGTAGTGACCCCCCCCACTCCATTACTGGCTTTGTACGAGCTGAATGAGTTTGAGCTCGCCGTAGGGAAAAGGAGAGTGGGGGGCCAGAGCTCTGCTTTTAGGATAATGATTCCTTTTCTCACCAGTCTTAACCAGGCTGATAAGAACTCATTTGCCACTGAAGGCGTGTAATCTCTCCTTTTGCTGTTTCACATGGAGCTGACCAGTAGCTACATGGTTAACAGTGGAGCAAGTGGGTGGACCAATCCCCAAACTCCAGTGTCCTACGTGGCCACAGGGACGCACAAACATGCACATGAGCACACACACACTCACTCACACACACATAAACACAGATGGAAATATGAGTGAGAACAGAGGCAGGATTGGTGAGCAGGAATGCAACTAACGGGGGAAGAGAAGGGGGGGGGAGAAACTCCAAGGGATGGCAAGAGGAGAAGGAAAATGTAGCTGTAGTGGGCAGGGATGTCAGAGAAGGAGAATGTGTTTTTGTAACATGTGTCCTCTGTCATTGCATGTTACTTACACTGAGGGAAAACTCCTCAAACTGCCATGCAGCTCTCCGTCACGCACCTCTGACAACTGAATGAATGAACGAATGAACACATGTATGTTTTTTTTTCTCACGTGGAGTTGTTGTTAAGACCGTTTGATCATGTGTTTAAAGTCACGCCATGAAGGCACAGTGCTCACATGTCTCAGGCCGTCCCCGCATGTCTCACACAACAAGGAAATGAATGTCAGACCAGCAGTTTTCCACCACATTAGTTGTCAGACATTTAAAGGCCAATTAAATCAATCATCCGTTCCGATTGTATGATGGTAATCTGATGCAAGTGCAGTGAGGATAATCCACAGGAATACCACCTGACGTGAAGAACCATCACAGGGAAAAGTCCACAACGAAAGAGAAAATGACTTTAGCAGAACACATGCAGTCCGTCAACATGTTTAATGTCGATTTACCATTAAAACATAGTAATCGCCATAACAGCACTCATTAAAATGCGGTTAAAGTAGGATATACTATATATAAATGTACTATTCATTAGTTTTTGCAATATATTGTGAATCATTGCAAATTACAAACATTATTGTCTGGTTTCAGTCTCAAGATAAAACGTTAAATGTTAAAGATGTGACGCATCCTAGTGTTGTTTGGTTTTACGAGGAAGTCACATCGGCTGTAACGAGTGAGTGAAGCCTAACTGTAGAAGCAGCTGTTATTTCATAGCTGTGCTGAAGATGGCTTAGGTTTCTTTTACTAACTTCCCACTGTCACAAGACACACACACACGGAGGAGCACGCACTTTAATGTTACACTTTAAAGCCTGCATACCAATCAGCATTACCCTGTTTTACTCCGGGTATGTAAGAGGGCGACTACAAAGAGTGGTTGTTACACAGCGGGAGTGAAAGACCCCACTGTGTCTTTGTGAACACCCCCCCTCCCCACACACACACACACAGACATGCACAGTAACAGTGTGAACAGGTTAAATGTGGTTGTGCATGGTGAGCACACAGTCTGCTTCCTGTTTGATTGAGGGTGAGTCAGCGTGTATTATACTCTTGACCTTCTGACTGACCATGTGAGGGTTGTAAAGATGGCGGCGTACGTCAGGGAGGCCGAGCATTTTTTTTAATCAGTGTGTGAGTAAGATCGTCAGGAAGCTAAGAAAAGCAAGAGATGGTGTGGATTAAGAAAGAAAGAGAGAAGGAAGGGGGAGTAAAGAGCGCAGGGATGTGAGTCATTCCAGGCAAATGCTTTTTGCATCTTGTCACAGGAACTTTGTGAGTAAGGATTGAGATGTCGAAATAAAAGAACATGTCACTTTCCCTCAGAAGCACCCCGCACACACCTGTTGATTCACACAAACACACACAGAATTTGCACGTGACTGTTTTTTTTTTTTTTTTTAAAGAACTATTTTAAACACAAGTGAGGTTTGAGGTTTTTTTTTTGTACCAACATTACATCAAACCAAAAACCATTCGTTTTCATACTTCCTTTATTACAGAAGGAAGTATGAATGCAGGAGTATCTGCATTCTTAAAACGTGGGTGACACCTCATACCTTGATAAGTGAGAACCGACATGCAAGGAAATTCACAAATGACATTCTGTGTAATACATTAATGTGTTAGTTGGACTAAAACCTGACTTTGAAAATATACGTAAACACGTTAGTCTGACTGAAATTATACCAAATCCAATTTCTCAAAGTCGCATAAACACACCCTGATAATGCCATTGGGAGATGAATTACCATCGCTTTTCCCCATCCAAGGCTGACAACTCTTCTAATTTCTATAACAACCAATAGGAGCAATGTCTCTGTCTGTCCTTCCCTGAATTGGCCTTTGATTGACCTTGTCTCAGTCTAGATTTTCCCAAGCCTGGAAACATATGAGGCCTTGATGAGGTGCAGCAGTCTGGGGCTCTCATATCACTTGATTTATGATATGCATAAAGGTTATTATGGGATTATTGCTCAATAATGTCTGTAATTGTTGCCTCTGCCGGCTATAAATGTTCTGGGTAACTCTTAACAGCGCGCATGCATTTGCTCATCGTGTTGCTCCTGTTGCCGTTCACCTCGGCGTCTTTGTTGTGTCTCGTTATCTCTGTCATGTGTCAGCCGTCCCGCTCTGGACAGTACATACTGACACATAGCTCACACCTTGCCACAGTGTAAACCCATCAGGGTTGTGTTTCAGTACAGGCCGAGCTTGATGAGCTTGTCGTTCCACCCTGTGTCACAACAGTTCATGCTGTCAGCCAAGTGAATGGTTTTGCTTCAGTCAAACCGCTTGTTTGTCGAGTGTTCATCCATTCATACACTCCTGCAGTGTTAGTATTCTATGTACTAATAGGCTTAATATTGGCTCCATAAACATGTGTTTGATGATTTGAATGTACTTGGGGCTGTGTATTGGCAAGTATCTTGCTCTGCGATACATATTATGCAGGGGTATTTCAATTTTTTGCCTACTCAAAAATGTCTCTTTTAAGAAAACTGCAATAGTAAACGTAACAGTGATATATGCATAAACAATATACGGCTGTCTTTTTTTAGTGAGAGGAGTGTAAAAATGCTGAAAACCTGGGGCCAACTAGTGGTTGGAGGCTTCAATACAATACAAAAATTACATTGAGCTAAGGCCATAGTCCGACTAAGACGGGCCGGGTCAAAAAACGGGGAGGAAATTTTGGAGCACCAAGTTGGACTCTAGTCCGACTAAGCGTATACAAGCTCGAGTAATCTATGACTATGAATCGCATTATCCAGGTATGTTATTATTTTGTATGATGTTGATTTTATCTGACTGTTAATATGCATGTAAACACACTGACTCTTTCTGATATATCTTCGAATAATCAATAGTATCATGCCCTAAAATATTGTTTTCTCACACCCTGAAATGTAATCCATGTTTCAGAATGTCTGACACAAAGCGTTGTTTTCTTTTTAAGACCATTTATATGTTTCTGCGTTTGGCTTTTCAAAGTCAGCAGACTATAATGGGAAGGTAGTTTGCTACACATGCCGGTGTTATTACTAAATGTTGCTCCGGGCTGTTGTTGCTAAACTGTACTTTCAGGTGAGAGATGAATATGAGCTTATGACGACGACCGTTTACCAAACAAATTAAAAATGTATGAAAGAAACAAAGCCATTCATCAGCTTTGATGACAGTTGTTATTGGAAAAGAGTCATTATCACCGTGAAGTTTGTAAGTGATGCTGAGTGAGGTAACAGAGACCCACTCAGGAGTGAGTTTTGGTCCCAGGAGGCGCATCAAGTGCAGACACCGGTTTATTTGTCAGATATGCGCTGTGATTTCCCTCTGGATAAATCGATGGACGACTTGGCCTGTGATTTTGAATATTTAGCAGTTGTAGCTTTCAGCAGGTAGTCACGGATTTACAGTCAGGTCGGGTTACAGTACAGGGACAGACTTTTCTGACCTGATGTCCCTCTCTGGCAGGCAGACAGACAGACAGACAGCCACAGATCAAGAGGTTGGCTTCATGTCCTCCATGATGTCACCCCAGTGTCGGGCCTAACTTGAGCTTTCGTGGCATCGTGACGTGCATGGCATCATGTGGCAGGATTGTTGTGCTGGAAAGAAAGGGGTGGATGAAAGACATGTGGACAGATAGATAGTGCTCATCAAAGAAAAATTTGAATCCACAAAAACTGAAATAAGGCTGCATCGGTAATGTGTCATGAGTGGAAAACACAATTATTTTTAAATATTAAATTTAATGAAACATAAATGATGCATGTGTGGTTTTCCAGGAAGAAGGACCAACTGACTATATTTGGACAACGTGTCTGACAGGACTGATTATGGGTTGCTGATTCATCAGGGACACACACAGCTATCTTCACAGGACACTGAGTTCCATTCAATTCAAATCTTAGCCCCAAACTTAATCAGTTCCTCAGAAATGAGGTTTCCTCAAAGCCTGGTCCTCATTCTGTTGTGGTCTCCATGAGGACTACTGGTCCTGACAAGTTTAATGACTATGGCATGAAAGGGTCCTAAAGAGGTACATCAAACACAAATACAAATACACATTCATTCAAGTCTGCAGTTATTATAATAATTATAATAATAGAAATGGATCAAAATGTTTGAAATGAAGTGTTTCTAACATTTTATATGTCTATAATTCACTTCAAAACCCCTCACAACTGTTTGATCCTGCTGTTGTGCAAAGTGAAAACAGGCACAATAAAAGGATGGTCTTGCTGGGACTGATCTGTTTTACACACTCCGTTAGTGAAACTATGTCCGGAGCTCAGTAAAGATTAAACAAGTCCAAATAGGTCAGTCAGTTTGACGGTGAAAGTAAAGAAGCCGTTTACATATTTATGTCTTAACTTCCATATGTAAACGTCAGTGTGTTATTCATGCTGCTGAGGACAGTGACACATTTACCAGATATTTGATCCGTTAACAATGTTTTGTAAGTGAAAGTAAAATATTCATATGGAGAAAATATGTCACTTAAGTTTATGTTTTAAACCTTTTGTGTGTGTTTGTTTTTTTATTATTATCCTGGAGCCGACGGAACATGGAAATGATCCAAAGCAGCAGTTTGTTTGATTACGCAATATGTCACCAACTTTCCCCTTCATTGAAATCATGGCAGAATGAATTAGAAACAGCTGCACATAAAGACACCAACGTTCCTGTGGATCACAGCTGAAGGAAATGACCACAGCACTTGTGCTCAAAACCACTTCAGCAAAGGAATTAGTCACCGAGTGAGTGACATGGCAAAAGAACAAATGAATGTCGCTAGGAGTCACACAATGATAATCTGCCATAATCTGCTTGCTTTAATGCGTTCTTACTGTAATCTGTACGTAATCATTTCTCTCAGGCCAATTTAGTGGCAATGACTCTTCTAACATGCAGGTTTTGCCTCAAAAGCGTCATTGTGATGACATTTTAGCAGGTCCTCACAAATTCAGTGGGCCTTTTGTGGGTCAAGACTCAGTTTTACGGTAGGGTTCAGAATAATGGAGGGAATGCATTAAAGTCAAGGTGCAGTACACATAAAAAATAGTGAGAAAATACAGATATGAACATAAAAAAAAAGACTAAAAATCTCAACTGGGAACTCTGTACAGATATAGACACTAACGACATACAGTATATACATATGTGTGTGTGTGTGTGTGTTGGAGTGATTCACTTGAGTGCTGCATTTTTTACGACAGACTCGGTATCACAGTACATCATAATATATTGAATCAATACCTTTGTATTATGATTACATTCTACTGTATGACAGGGCTTCCCTTACTCTGTGTCTGTGCTCTCTATTGTTGTTTGTTTGCTCCCATGAAACTTGCCGATTGATCGGAGGAGAGGAAGGAAAAATCTATTTGTTGAAAACGCCCCTGGCAACTTTATTCCAAGACATCAACACACACACACATACAGTATATAGAAGTGCACTTGTATTGATATTATCTGTGGAGCATCTACTTTGTTTTTCACTGGATTAACCCATGCATTTTCAGTTATAGTTAATACATTTTTTAATCAATATGTTGCGGATCTTTTCCGTGAGGGCTGCGTGAATGGAGACAGAGACAGAGATTGAAACTGGACAGCAGCAGTGGCAAACTGTTGCCTTCATGTAGTAGTTAGCAAACATGAGACAGCCCTGGGGGCATCGCACTGTTGCCAGTACAAGTCTTCTCAGAGCGGGTTGTGTCCCTCTGGAGAGTCTGTGGCACAGACATGTCCAGTCAACACACAGAAAGCACTGAACCGTTGAGTCAGGCCAAACAAGCTGATGTGCGAGTCAGTCAACCGTATACAAAGATCAGCTATGACTACGGGCAGCTTTGATGGGTCAAGGTTGGGTAACGTTCAGTGTTTTAATTCCAAAGTGTGTGTGTGTGTGTGTGTGTGTGTGTGTGTGTGTGTGTGAGTGAGATCGTGCCATTTTCTGATTGGTGCTAAAGCTTTACCACGTGGCAGTCTAGAGGGAATTTAAGACCCTGGTGACCAAGCTCATTTCTTCTTCTTCTCCTTTGTCTGCTTCATTTTTGGCAGGGATGCAAATCCTTGCATAATTTTTTCAGATCTTTTTTTTTTTACACTGTGCGATCAGATCAATTGAATAATCAGTTGAGATAGGATCTTAAATAGTTTGTGACGTCACACTTCATGCATCTGTGAAAACCCACAGGCCAGAACACCCACTGGCAATGGAAATGATGTTTTCAGCAGCTTCACCTGGGTTCTACTGACTCGTTTTGGTGTGAAAAGCCTTTAGTTTCCCTTGAGACAGTGGTGCAGACTGTGAAAGGCAGCTCCAGGTGTTCTGTCAGCTCCCCCCTTTATTAATAATCTGCACTACGGTGCCTATGCTATGGACACCACATTCACTGTGAGACCCACAACTACTGTGCCTTCATTCTAATTATAGTAATGAATGTTTCCTGGCACCATATGAAGACTGGTGCTTTGTACTTGGAGCCTGTTTGATTTGGCTTTCTCCTGCAATAATAAGTGTGAAGCAGCCCACACAGCACTGGCGCACCACACCACACAACAGTCTGCCCACATCACTACCGGCTCTCTCTGGAAGCTCTGCTTAATTTTTTTTTTTTTTACTTTACATGACACAGCCATTTGCATTTTATCTGTAGTAAGATAAGAGGAAGGTTGACAGGGCCACAGAGTCAACACAGATGGATGATGTACTAAGTCAGGGGTACGTGTTTTAAATAGAGCTTTAAAGCTGCAGTGTGCATCATTTGTGGATTTTCTTGTATTGTTGTGGATGTTATTCTGCCTCAGTTTGGTCTTCATGAGCAGTAATGGTGTGTATTTGTTAGCTGCATCCATCATCTGAAAACAAGCAACAAGCATTATTATAGCCTCACTTCCATCATGGTACAGTCTAGTTTGGTACAGTATGGTACAGTCTGGAATGGTAAAAAGTAAATACCTTTACTTGATGGGAGGGGTGTGTGTTGTGTTGGCGAGATATGTATCATGGTGTCTTCGTTGGCTTAATGAGTCTTGTGTGATATTGTTTGACAATGGTTTGAATCACATTTTTCATTATATTTAAAGGAATCCTTCACCGATTTGCGTTTATCTTTGTATTACTTGAATAGGGGTAGTATTTTTGAAAAATTGTGCTTCCCAACCTCAGTTTCCCCTGAGTTGAGAAATATCTTTGTTCTTTTTTTTGTTAAGTGCCCACAAATGACACTTTTACACTACACTTTTAATATTTAGAGACTATATCAACAAGCGAACTCCTCCAAGAGGAGCATTACAAAGAAATTATTACAATGCAAAAACCTTCTGTGTTTTCATCTGATTGGGGAAAAAAGGACCTAGTATTCGTCCTGTGAAGATGTTCATCCAGTTGATTGGACATGGCCAGAGAGATGAAGATCAACTACACACACACTCAAAGTGCAATGTCCTGACAAAAGCCAGAGACAAAATGTCCCTACAAAGATTTGTACGTGTTTGGACCTCGCAAAGATAAAAGTACAAAGTACACACACACACACACATATGTACAATGTTAGTGTGTGCATTCTTTCAGACTTGTCTAAGTGTATTGTACTGTATTGATTATTGATTGCTGTGGTTTATGGTCCATGGTTGTGTGAGAGGCCAGTCTCAGTCTTTTATTGCAGCAGCCAGTCACTACTTAAATTAATTGTACAGGATGATATACTGTATCCACACCAGCAGTACTACCTCTGTGGACCCTGTCCTCCCCTTTAAAGCTTTTTTTTTTGTTGACTCTTAAACACAAACACACTCATTGTGCAACTTCCTGAAGATATTCTCCCACCCCCCCTTTCTACCCTGTTATCTCCCAATGTCACGTGACATGACAGGAAGTAGCAGCACAAGCTAGTGTTTTAACCCTTTTCAGATTAAGAAAACAATAGATTATTAAGCTGTTTTCTTCTTGGTGTAACTTGATGTTGAAAAACCAGTGAAGTCATTGAAATGCCCGCATGCGTGTGTGTGTGAGATTGAGGGACATAAAAGCAGCAAGCATGACTGACACAATACATCTCTAATCTCTGCACTGCTGTTGACCCTGCTGCTCCTCTCCCAACACTCATATCAGCGCCCACATTTAGTCGTATATAAGTGGAATCGTGCCCACAGCAAGGTGGTCTGAACTCCCTGAGTACTGACCTGTTACGGATGAGCTGAGGATGATTTATACGGGGGCAGCACATGCAGTCACAGAGGAAGGGCATCAGAGGAGACG